>NW_020954579.1:23735430-23831457 GCF_900497805.2 Vombatus ursinus
TCTATCTATCTATCTATCTATCTATCTATCTATCTATCTATCTATCTATCTATCTATACATATACTTTTCCCTCCAACTACACTAATACTAACAAACATCTCATGAGTTACTAATATCATCTTTCCATGTAGGAATGCAAACAGTTCAACTTTAATAAGTCCCTTAAGATTTCTCTTTCCTAATGATAAATGTTGGAGAAGATGTGGGAATATTGGAACACTAATGCATTGTTGGTGGAGTTGTGAAATGATCTAACCATTGTAGAGAGCAATTTGGAACTATGCCCAAAGGGCTATAAAAATGTGCATACCCTTTGATCCAGCAATAGCACTTCTAGAGCTATATCCCAAAGAGATCATACAAATGGTAAAAGGACCCACACGTACAAAAATATTTACAGCAGCTCTTTTTGTGGTGGCAAAGAATTGGAAATTGAGAGGATACCCATCAATTGGGGAATGTCTGAACAAGTTGTGGTATATGAATGTAATGGAATACTATTGTGTTATAAGATATGATGAATAGGCAGACTTCAGAAAAACCTAGAAAGATTTGTATGATCTGATGCTGAGTGAAATGAGCAGAACCAGGAGAATGTTGTACACAGTAACATCCACTTTGTGTGATGACTAACATTGGTAAACTTAACCCTTCTCAGCAACACAAGGATCTAAGACATCTCCAAAGGCCTCATGATGGAAAATGCTATCCACATCCAAAGAAAGAACTATGGAGTTTGAATGCAGATCAAAACATACTATTTGCTATTTTTTTTCCTTCTGTTGTGTTTTGTTTCCTCTTTCTGGTGGTTCCCCCTGTTGGTTCTAATTCGTACTTACAGCAACGCTATTGTGAAAATATGTTTAATAAGAATGTATAAAGAAAAAAGATTTCCTATTCCTGTTTACCTCTTAATGCTTCCCTTGAGTCTTGTATTTGAAAGTCAAATTTTCTATTCAGCTCTGGTTTTTTCACAAGAATGTTTGAAAGTCCTTTATTTCACTGAATGTCCATTTTTTCCTCTGAAGGAGTATATTCAGTTTTGCAGGGGGAGGTGATTCTTGGCTGTAATCTTATATCCTTTTGCCTCCAGAATATAATATTCCAAGCCCTCTAGTTCCTTAATGGAGAAGCTGCTACATCTTGTGTTATCCTGATTGCGTTTCCACAGCACTTCAATTGTTACTTTCTGGCTGCTTGCAATATTTTCTCCTTGACCTGGAAATTCTGGAATTTGTCTATAATATTCCTAGGGGTTTTCCTTTGGGGATCTCTTTTAGGAGGTGATCGATGGATTCTTTCCATTTCTATTTTACCCTCTGGTTCAAGAATATCAGGGCAGTTTTTCTTGATAGATGATGATGAAAGATGATGTCTAGGCTCTCTTTTTGATCATGGCTTTCAGGTACTGCAATAATTTTTAAATTATCTCTCCTGAATCTATTTTCCAGTTTGGTTGTTTTTCCAATGAGATATTTCACATTGTCTTCTATTTTTTCATTCTTTTGGTTTTGTTTTACAATGTCTTGATTTCTCTTAAAGTCAATAGCTTTCATTTGCTCCATTCTAATTTTTAAGGAAGTATTTTCTTCAGTGAACTTTTGGATTTCCTTTTCCATCTGGCCAATTCTGCTTTTTAAGGCATTCTTCTCATTATTGAATTTTTGGACCTCTTTTTCGATTTGGGTTAGACTATTTTTTAAGGTGTTATTTTCTTCAGTATTTTTTGGGTCTCCTTTAGCAAGCTGTTGACTTGTTTTTCATGATTTTCTTGCACTCTCATTTCTCTTTCCAGTTTTTCCTCTACTTCTCTTACTTGCTTTTCAAAATCCTTTTTGAACTCTTCCATGGCCTGGGACTGATTCATATTTTTCTTGAAGGCTTTGGATGTAGGAGCTTTGACTTTGTTGTCTTCTTCTTGTTGCATGTTTTGATCTTCTTTGTCACCAAAGTAAGATTCTATGGTCTGACTTTTTTTGCACTGTTTGCTCACAATCCTAGTCAATTATTTGACTTTCAAACTCTTTGTTAAGGTAGGGGTCTGCTTCCAGTGTGGAGAATGTCCTGTCCCAAGCTTTGGGAGTTTTGTGCAGCTGTTTTCAGAGATACTTCTAGGGAGCTGTAAATTTTCAGTTCTTCCAAGGTGGTATGATCAAGGGCAAGGTGTTTACTCCTTTCCTAGCCTGTGCTCTGGTCTATGAGTGACCACAATCACTCTTTTCTGCCTTGGAAGTGTGGGGAGAATTACCTCTCCACTGCCGCCACAAGTTCCACCACACCAGAGCTCCTCCTTGCCCCAGGACCACCACCTAGGACTGCAACCCGATCCAAGCATGGACAAAGCAAGAGAATCCTACCTCAGTGCCAGCAAAGAGATCCCTGAAATCCTCCTCTGATCAACCACTTGATCCACCCTCCCTCTGCGGGTCGAGAGCTCCAGAAATAGCCACTACCCCAGGGCTGTGGTAGGTTTGGGGCCAGACCAAGATTTTCTCTCACCATGCTCTGACAGACCTTTTCTACTGACCTTCTAAGTTGTCTTTGGTGTTTGTGGGTTTAGAAGTCTGGAAACTGCCACAGCTCCCCTTGATTCAGTCCCCTGAGGCCTACTCCAGGTTCACTGAGGCCTGGTCTTTGCTGGTACTGCCCATGCTAAACTGCACTCCTCTCCCAGCCTGGAGCAACAGACCTTTCCAGGTTGTCTTGGGCTAGAAATTTATTTCAGTCTTTCTTTTTGTGGGTTCTACTGCTCTAGAATTTGTTTGGAGCCATTTTTTACAGGTATTTGGAGGGGTCTGGGGAGAGCTCAAGTAAGTCACTGCCCACTTCTGATTTTTTAAGGAGTAATTTTCTTCCGTAGGTTTTGTGCCTCCTTCACTAAGCTGTTAATTCTTTCTTCAAAAAATTTTTTTGCATTGCTTTTATTTCTTCTCCTAATTTTTCCTCTACTAACTTATTTAATTTTTAATATTTTTTTTCCTTTTCATCTCTTTCTTTAGCTCCTCTTAGAATTCTTGTTGGTCTTGTGTCCAATCTGCATTTTATTTTGAAGCTTTGCTTGTTGATATTCTCATTGTCTTCTTCTGAGTTTTTGTCTCGAGCATTCCTGTTATCTTAGAAGGTTTGTATGATCTGGGTTTTCTTTGCTCATTTTTCCAGCCTATTTCTTGACTTTGGACTTTATGTTAGAGTTGCGCTATGCTCACCTGTGGGTGCGGGAGTATGTCTGGCCTGGGTCTTCTGATTTTGTTGCTTTCTCAGCTAGATCTGAGGGCCTGTAAGTTTTTGATACATTCAAATTGTTGTTAGCTGGGGATAGGTCTGGTCATTGGCCTCTTTTTCTATGTTATGGTCCTTACCTCGGTAGGGACCCTTACTCTTTTGCAATTTGATGAGCTGTTCTCTACTTGTAACTGTTACCCAGAACTAGATAATCAGAAATGAAGTCATCAAATGGTACCTGGTCCTGCACCCAGTGTTAACAAAGGGATCCCCTGTAATCTCTTTCTGACTAGGTGTTCATTCCTGTTGTTCCTGGGTACTGAGTGCTTTTGGTGTTGTTGCTACTGCTTTTGCCAATGTCCCCTCACCCCAAGGCCCACAGTTGGTGCTACTTCTTCCATGCCACTCACCCATCCAGCCCCCGCCCCAATGTCTGTAAACCTCTCTTTATATCTTTCTAACTGTCTTGGTCTGGGAAAATGAGTCACTTTTAATTTTTATTTCCCACAGATTTGCAATAGGGAAGAAAATTGTTAATTCACAATTCCCTAACCCCTCTGTTAAAGAAATTATTCCAAGCAAAGTAAAGATTGAATGCAATTATGAGGCAAGCATTTACTTTAAAGTACTAAAAATAATCAGTAGGATTTGGTTGTTGTTTTCCTGTTTGTTGTTGTTGCTGCTGCTGCTGTTGTTTAGAGATGGTGGTAGTAGACAGCTGTGGAGGAGAAGAATGAGCTCTGGAGTCAGGGGTCATAAGATCTGGGTTTGAATCCTGCCTCTTTTATTCATTAGCTGTTGGACTTTGGGTAAGTTTCACCTTTCTGAGTCTGTTTCCCCATCTGCAAAATGATATAATCATTTTTCCATATCTTTTAGAATTGTGAAAATTAAACATGATAGTATCTATAAAGAACTTTATAAAGCATAACACGCTATAAAGGCCAGCTAGTAATATGATGACTTATATCATCTGCCTGAAGTGAAGTTAAGATTCTCAGTTGAAATTCCCTCACATCAATCACCATCTGCCTTGACTTTGGGGGTTACTTATCATTGTAATTCCTCTCCCCCTTCCCTTTCTTCTTTCTCTCATTTCAGTCTGCTCTTCGGGCTGTTTACATTTTTCCTGTTTAAAGATTGCGTTGTGGTCATTCCTCTTGGTGGGGCTTTTTCTTTTCTTTGAAATATTTGAACTTGGCCACTTCTCCTTTATTCCAGGAAGCAGAGAGCCAGAGGAGTAAATGTAGGATTTGTCTTCATGAGATTATTCCTTCCAGAATAACCCGCACAGCCAACCATCTGTCGCTGTTGTCTCCCTGCACTGACCAGAGGAGAAAGAAATGGAAAACAGCACACAAGGCATCACATGACTCATGTCATCTTGGCAGCCTGACTGACCTTAGCCCTCTTCAAAATTGATCTGAATAGAAACTGTTGAAAATAGGCAAACATTGAAAACTTCACATAAAACGGACTGTGAAGCAATTTGAACTGTTCTCTTGGACATAGAGACCAATGAATTAATAATACTTCTAGATTCCTTCTTTCAGCTTTCCTGACTGTAAGTTAATCTTTATTTCTCCTATTTGTTTTATGTAATGCATAAACTCCTCTTGGTGTAGTGGACATGCCATAAATGCTTGCAAAGTTCATCGAGATCTGTTCAGGGAAATATGGGTGGAAACTATATGTATTAGTGGTTCATGTTCCCAAATAGCTGGGTATTTGATATCATACAAACCAAAATATCTGGAAGAATTATGGAATTTGGGGGTTTTTATCCTTCATGTGGAAACATAAATTTGTAGACTGTTGAGGATCCAATGAATATGCTATAGAATAGACTAGGAGAAATGTATCTGAATTTCATAAATTTAGTCTGAAGTTACTTTTAAGATTCTATTGCATTGCCAACACATTCGCAAACATTTGGATAATTTACGTATTAACTTTTCCCTTTCTTTTTGCATTTTCTAACTGACTTTAAGAATATTCTTCTGAGCTCTCAAAATAAAGTTTTTCTATCCAGAGAATGGAGATAAATATTTTTGTTGTGCCTGTTTCTCAGTCTCAAATTACAAGACTGTAGAGACCAGAACAGTGTTACTCTTTTGGTAAGAAGAATCCACTTTGAAAGGGAAATAACAGAGATTTTTTTTTATTACAGGTTTATTATTTCCAGAAGACATTATTTTTTCTTCATAAGAGTTTAAGTTTCATAGTTTGTTTTTGTTGCTAGTATGATTTAGAAGACTATGGAGTTTTTGCTCAGGAATTTCCATCTGAAAACAAAAACCAAAAAACAAACCTTGCAATATCTATTCCAAAAACAAAACAAAACTGTAATATCTATTGCAATTCTACTAATTAAGTTAATAAGGATCATAGAATCATAAATTAAGAGCTAGAAAGTAGACTTCAGTGATTTAGATGAAGAAACTAAGGCCCAGTGAAAGGATTTGATTTGCCTAGGATCACACAAGTCACAGAGTCAATACTGAAACTCAGGTCTTCTGTTTCCAGAGCTTTCATTCTTCATATTTGAACCATATTTATTTACATAATACATATTTACATACATAAATACATATATACATATCTAACCCTTCAGAATCAATGAGGTTTTTTTCCCAACCTTTTGCCTGGTTGGCAAACTGGCCCCAAACTAGGAGGTGTGAAACTATGTTTTGTATCTTTTAGTTAAATAGGTAAGAAAAATTTTAAACATTTAAAAGTAAAATGAACCAATATATTTGTAATTACTTTATGAATAAGCTGTTCTTTAAGTCAAGTAAACCAGAAATGGAATTCTTATGAGCAACAAATATATAGCTTTATGTTCTAAACTCTATGGAGGGTCACAAGGCATAGTGAATAGCAGACAGGTCTTTGTTCTGCCTCTGACATGTGTTACTTGTGTGATCATGTGCTAAGTCACTTAACTTCCCTTTGTTCCCAGGCACACTGACACTGTGAGTTGTAATAGATCAATTCTACTTATATGCATGGGCACAAAGGGTTTACAAACCAGGAGGTCTCCATATGGATGAAATCACAGATCCAGGTTTTTTTTTTTTTTAATATTGTTTTATCATTCAAAGAAGAAAGACTCTCTTATTAGGTCTTAAACTAAATGCGATTTTGTGAAAATTTCAATTTTCAAAAAAATCAGTCATTTTCTTCTTTCTCTTCTCTACCACCAAAAATGATTTTTCTAATTGCTCCAAATTAATAATGTCAGTCAGTATGCATTCTTAAGCACTGTGTGTCAGGTGTGCTAAGGTCAGAGGATACAAAGAAAGGCAAAAGACAGTCTGCTCTCAAGGTGATCACTGTCTAATGTGGAAATACTATACAAACAGCTATGTACAAATAAGCTACGTATAGGATAAATTACAAATAATCAATAGAAGGAAGGCACTAAGCTGTGGCTTTGAGGCCACATATGGCCCTCTAGGTCCTCAAGTGTGGCCCTTTGACTGAATCCAAACTTCACAGAACAAATCCCTTTAATAAAAGGATTTGTTCTGTAAAACTTGGACTCAGTCAAAAGGCTGCACCCAAGGACCTAGAAGGCCACAGCTTCCTCACTGCTGCTAGAATTAAGGGACATCAGGAAAGGCTTCCTGTAGAATACAGGATTTTAGCTAGAGATTTAAAGTGTAAGAAGACTAGATAGGTATGGAAGGGAAGGAACAGGTTATGAAATTCTTTTATTTGATCTTGAAAATGATAGAGAGCCACTGGAGTTCATTGAGTTGGGGTGGGAAGGAATGACACAGTCAAATGGTTTAGGAAAATCACTTTGACAACAAAATGGAGGATAGGATGGAATTGAGAGCTATTTGTGGCAGGCAGACCAATGCAATGGTTATTGCAACAGTCTAGGTATGAGGTGATGAAGGCCTGCACCAAGGTGGCGTGAGTGTCAGAAGACAGAAGGGGACATAGTTGAAAGATGTTGGAAAGGTAAAATCCACAGGCCTTGGAAACAGAATGGTTATTGTGGTAAGAGGGAGTGAGGAGTCCAGCATAATACCTGCCTAGGTTGCCAGCCTGGGTTACTGGGAGGATGGGGGTATGTTTAATAATAATAGGAAAGTTAGAAAGAAGTGAGGGTTACAGGGGGTGTAATAATGATTTCAATTTGGGATATATTGCATTTAAAATGTCTATGGGACACTCAGTTTGAGGTGTTCAATTGGCGGTTGGAGATGAAAGACTGGAAATTAGTATGGAGATATGATGCATGATGTGGAAGGTAACCAACACTGTTCAATGGAATAACTCAAGATATCTTGCTCAAAAAACAAATATTCCTCCAAAGTTTTGTTCTCACCTACCCAGTCCAAATCCCAAGCATTCTTGTAGACTGTTCCATGTGATTGGAGTAGCCTGATACTTGGGTATAAATAATAAGGTTCAATTCATTTTAACTAGATCCCTAAAATGTTAGCACCCTAAAAATTTAGAAGCATGCATGAGCAGGGGAAGAAACCTTCAAGAGAGATTTCAGACATTGGGTCTCTTTAGGGAAGAAACTCCAGGTAGGTGAGGGGCAGGGAGAAACAGAGACCTTGGGACATTTTGAGGTTGCTTCTGCCAGTGATAGGGGAGAGAAAAGGTCAGGGCATGACTTTGGCATCCATCCAAATACATTCCCCTTGTGCATTCTCAGGGGACATGTTGGGAAATATAGCAGATAAGCTCCTTGAGAGTAGAGATTAATTTGTATTTGTCCTGTTTCTAGCCAACTCACACTGTGCCTGCCCCATAGTGAGTGTTTAAGAAATGTTTTTTGATTTGATTGATAATGAGCTCTTTCAGAGCAAAAAAAAAAAAGTTATTTTATTTTCATGCATGGCAGCATTGATTTACTGAAAGGTAAGTCTTAAATGTTAGCATTCCACTAACAGTGCCAACTGACTTCCAGGAGAATATCACTAGGTGTTCAGAGAAACACTGGCAGTAAATGTCATTCCTCTGACATTATTCTCTTAAGTCAGTCGAAATGTCCTTTCTAAGACATATTAAGGGCCTCAAAAAGTAATTTCACTAAACAATTTCTTGAAAGTATTAAAAGATAAAATTTTCTTGTTAAAGGGCGTGTATTCTGTGAGTACGTGAGGGATGGTCAAAAAGGAAAGGGCTGATAAAAGGGAAGTTCCCAAACTCATTTTCCTCAAGGGACCAAGAAGGCACTTTTTTCATTGTCAATTCTCTCATATTTCTAGGGGAAAAGCATTTATTAAGCCCTTTAAATGCTAGTCACTGTGCTAATTGCTTTACAAATATTATTTCATTTGATCTTCATAACAACCCTTGAGGTAGATGCTATTATTATCTTCCCTTCACATGTAAGAAAACTGAGGCAGACAGCCATTAAATGATTTACTTGCCCAGGCTCACATAGGTAGTAATTGTCTGAAGTGGGATTTGAACAGACTGGTTTAATTTTGGATTGTGAATGCTAGCAAATGTTCCAGAATCAGGAAAATTTTCAAATTAAAAGTGCCATTGAAAGTCAGGTATTCCTGACTTCAAGCCCAGTGCTCTAGCCACTGTGCCACCTGAGTGCCTATAAATAGCTTACTAAGTTGTAAAAAAAAAAAAAAAAGTATCCTTAGAGGTTAGAGCTCATGTATTCCTGATTGTTTATCAACTGATTTAAAAAAAGAGAATGACGTAGGAGGGCTGACATTTATTGCCAGTGTTTCTCTCAACATCCAGTGATATTCCCCTGAAGTCAGTTAGCACCTTTGGAGAAATGCTAACTTTCAGGACTAACTTACCTTTCAGTGAACCAGTACTGCTATTTATGAAGCAGATGAACTCTTGGCTCTGAAAAAACTCACTATTGATCAAATCAACAAACATTTCTTCAGCACTTACTGTGTGGCAAGCATAGTACTACTCAGCTAGAAATAGAAAAAAACAAATAATGTCTGCCTTCAAGGAGCTTATCTGCTATATTTTCCAACATTTCTCCTTTGACTGCACAAGAAGAATAAATTTGAAAGGATACCAGTCATGATAATTAAACATTTTTCTGTTTGAAAAACATAACAGTCTCAATTTCTCTCTGTCTCTGTCTCTGTCTGTCTCTCTCTCTGTCTGTCTCTCTGTCTCTCTCTCTCTCCCCCCTACCCCATACACACACACGTGTGTATATGTCACAACATTTGCTATGTTTTTTCTCCTTTTGTAACAAACAGGTCAAAATGATTAAAAGAGAGAGAAGCATTTGCCAGCAAACTCAGGCCCTTCTGTGTAAGAACATTATTAAAAAATGGAGGATGAAAAGAGAGAGTTTATTGGTATGATTAAAAGTTCATGTTGCATTTTTTTTTACTTAACTACATATTATTATAAGGGTTTTGTTTCTACTTTTTCAATAGGGTGGAAAAGGAGAGGTGGGATGGAGAAAAATAATATTTGATCATTGAAAAAATTAAATTTATTTTTTTAAATCAAAACAAAAAACAACAAAGCTATATCTTCACATTTCATAAAGTAAGATGTGCCTCCCGGGCAGCATACATGCATTTCTTCATTCTGTACTGCTTTTTCTCTCAGTGCTTGGGGAACACATATTTTAAAATGGCCACCGGGAAGAATATTGGGAATTGGAAATAAGCAGAAAAATTAATAGGTGAACAGGACTCAAGATACCTAAAAAATATTGTTAATATTGAATGTTAGAGAAAGATACTTCATAAACTTTAAAATACTATATAAATTATTAGTTATTACACTACTATTATTATTATTATTATTTATTAGTCTTGCTTTTGATAGGCAAACCATATTGTGTCTTCCCAGCTCTTTTTTTCCCCTCTCTGCCTTGTCTTGTAAGTGTATCTGCTTAGAAATATAAACTTAGTAAGGAACAAAAATTGTTGCCTATTTCTCAATTAATCATTATAAGTGGCTAGTCCTGAGTCAATTGCACAGGGGGAATTAAATAGAAAAGGTGCTTGATGAGAGCCGACTTCTCAATGACCACATTCTAATTTATTTTTCTCTTGCATTAAATAGGAATGGTTTTTTTCATTGCTTCTGTGCCTGCAGCTCTTCCTGTTTGGATTATTTCCTTTAAACTCTCAGGTTTCTGGAGGGCCTCCAGTAGACCTAGGACGCATAGATAAATTTAACGATTCTGACTTTCTGATTAAATATATGCCAGTCACCAATATCACGCAACAGATAATAGACAAAGTGGCTTCGGCTTCCTTTATGAAAGGTATGTTCTCTCAGAGCTAATATTTGGTGTTATTATCCTTTTTCATTATAAAGATAAAAATGTTTAATCTGAGATTAAATGTATAAAACGAGTTAACTATTTAGTATTCTAAAAGTTATGATACACAAACTTAGGTTAGCCAAGTTAAAATGAATTGTTTTCTGAGTTTTCTTGTGTCTGATTTCAAAAGGTCCAAGACTACATAGAGTTACCCTTTTTCCAAAACTAGATTAATGGCAGGAGTGGCACAGTAAACTTTAGGTTTCAGATCTTCAAAATAATTCATTCTTGATAAAGCCTGGTTATTGATGTATACATTTTAATAAACACTCCATGGTTTATGTCTCTATCTCAAGGGAAAGAGACTAATTTAAAGGACTCTGTTTCTTTCTGAAATCAGTAAATATAAGGCTAATTCTTTATAGGGGAAGGTGATTTCAACAAGCCTTCTGCAAAAATTAGAATTTGAGCTCTTTGCTACTTACTGAATGATTGAGTACTTAACTGATATGGAAAGAGAGGCAGTGTTGCACAGGAGACAGATGAGTGGCTCTGAGGACAGGAAGGCTTGAGTTCTTGAACTGTGTCAAGTCTCGTATATACTTACTGTGTGACCATGGACAGGCAAAATCACTTAAATTCTCAGTGCCTCAATCAATTCTCTAAGACTGTGAGCTGCTGATATTAAGTAATCTGCCTACCTACCAGCCTACCTTTTGGGTCTCTCCCTAAAACAATCTACACTGCAGCCAAAATGGCCTGCCTACTATTCCCCATACATAATAGTCCATCTCTCATCTCCATTGCCTGTGCCTGGAATGCTTTTATTCTCACTTCCACTTCTTAGAGCCCCTAGTTTAGAACCCTAAGAAGCTCCACTTCTTTGAACCCCTAGAATAACCTTTTAGGCTTAGCTCAAGCTGAGTGATCTTTCCTGATATCCCCCAATTTAAGCACCCCTCAATTGATTGCGTATTTATTTTGTATTTATCCTGTATTTACTAATTTTTAGATATGTATCCTACAAGAGGGGAGGGACTGACTCATTTTTAAAATGTGTAATACCAGCACCTCGCACAGTGCCTGACATCTAACAGGTACTTAATAAATTGATTGTTAATTGATTGATTGATCTACACCATTGGAGAGATTTTCCATACAGAGAAATCCCTACAGAAATCAAATCACAGTCACTTCCCCCTCCCAAACCAAAAGAATATCAGGGCTAAATCACATCCCCTATACTGAGCTAAGAAAAATTCTAAAGAAAATGAAAAATCTTTGCATAACAAGCCAGAAAAGTTTATTAGATTTTCCTCCCACTCCCACACCTCATTCCAATAGTCATAGCTATGTTCACAGGGGTGGGGAACCTGCGGCCTCTAGGTCACATGTGGCCCTCTAGGTCCTCAAGTGTGGCCCTTTGACTGAATCCAAACTTCACAGAACAAATCCCCTTAATAAAAGGATTTGTTCTGTTAAACTTGGACTCAGTCAAAAGGCCATACCTGAGGACTTAGAAGGCCACGTGTGGTCTCGAGGCCACAGGTTCCCTCCACCCTGCCACCATACTCTTTTATCTCAGTCGGATGAAATTTTTCTTACAGGGTTTAGAAAAATGCAGTTTCCAGCTAATTTGTTATCATTGCCTATCAAGATTAAGTTTCCCGATAAATACTCAGGAAAGACAAACAATGTATAATGCTTATGTATCCTGCGTATTGCTTCATTCTAAAGTAAGCAACTCCCCTCCCCCATCTCCCTTTGAGTTTTTTATTCCAGTCCTATCGTTGCACTAAAAGTTTCCTACATACTAAAGACCCTTAGGCTAAGAGGTTTTTTTTTTCAGTCTTAACATACCTCCCTCCATTTTATTCTAATATTTTAATAAAATGGAGACTTAATAAGATAGATTCCCCCATCTACTATTAAATTATCATCTTTTCCTCATTTCTTTAGTTCTCCCTTCTCTGTTCTATCCCAGGCACAGATAATCCCTCTCCTCAGGACTCTCTTTAGGGAAAGGAAATAGTGAGAGAGGAAATATAAGCTCAGGGAGAGCTTTGCAGAAATACAATGAGGGAGTGAGTAGCATTTCTGCTACCTATTTGTTTTAATTATTGTTAATTTGCTAATTAAATGCTAAATTCCAGTTTTGCTACTTTACTGAAGGAATGTAAATGGCAACAGCCTTCTAAATTTTGATGGCCTGAGATAAAGCCCTGTTGGTCCCATTCCATTTACCTCTATGCTCAGAGCTCACTAGGTACATTATCAGTCTTTCTATTCTTGAACTTGAGCTAGTTCTTACTGAAGCTTACTTTAGCGTCATCAGCCATGCAACTAGTTTAAAATCTTGGTCACTGTAACACTACTACACCTTGTATTTATTATAATGATTTATGGAGTCATCAAGTCCACTGTAGGCAATCTACTGGTATAGTGCTCCACCCCACCTGACTTCCAGTAGGCTGACATAGTGAGATTCCAGCTCTCCAATTATTCTTTCTCCTGTTAAAAGTAAAACCAAGTAGTACTGTGGTTTCCCTCACAGGATTAGGATAGGCCAAGAATCTCTAAAGCATTTAGGATCAGTTTAGTAATGAAATGGTATTAGAGTCAGCAGCTATGAGGGTTTGGAGGTACAATGATCTTCAACAGAGAGCAGGTTGAGGAAAGATAAGTAATTGATAGGTAAAGTTACCACCTTGGGCATATCTTTTAATCTTCCTGTGCCCTATATAAAGAAGGGATAGACTTTATGTCTTCTTTTCCAACTTTAAATCTATGATCCTATGATCCCTGTTTTTCTTCCCTGCACATTCATGGAGAAACAATCTTAAGAATCATAAAAACAATGCTTCTAAATTAACTAGAAACTGCATTTTTGAAAAGGAAACTGGATGCTGCTGTTGTCAACAGAGACAAATTACGAGGCAAAACTGATGGTACTTGCAATTGATACTTAGGGTGAGTTATCTGAGCTTATATAAGTTCCTGCAATGATGAGAAGTTAAGTTGGCTTTGAGACACCAGTTGCTTTGTCTCTGGGGCTAGGGGAAGGGAAGGGAGGGTTAAAACTACAAGAGTGGGGAAATGAGAGCTAAAAAAAGTTTACTCACTTTAGACATTCTGGATGTTCACTGGTGAAAATGTTATAAGAATATATTATTTTTCCAACTATATGTAGACCTACCAGTACCTGAGATGAAAAGATATTCATTATTAATACTATTTATTTCAAATTTATCATAATAAAATGAATCATTCAACTTTAATCCAAACTGTTTTCACTTGATAAAAGTATCAGTGCTAACTGGAGTCAAGGTGATGAACTGGCTCTATTAAGCCCCATCTTTACAGTCTCTCTCTTTGCTTTTGGATATATAGATATCCAAAAGCAAAGAGAGAGAATCTAAGTAGTCTTATGTGGCACTTTAAAATCAAATGCTGCTATATCTGAATCTTCTATACAGTTGAGCTACTTCATATATTGAGGAACTTTGCTTAAATTAGTTGAACACCTATTAATCATCTTAAATGGCTATTTTTATCTTGTGCATGGCAGGAATAAATATCACTGGGACCACAGATGAAAAAGCTATGGCTTTAACTCATGGAAACTTTGACACAATGGCAATCATCTTTCATGATGTGTTTTCATATGAGATGAAGTCATGGGGATACAGAGTTCCATATTTAAAAGAACATCATGAACATTCAGGTGACTTCCCTTTTTGGCTAATTATTCTGATCTTGTGGCTATTTGTTTTCATAAGCCAGGGAGAATTTTGAGGGGATGAAGTGTGTAAAAGCAATGATATCAACAATATAAATGTATAACATGCATTCCACTCCTGAACTCAAGTAGCATGCATCATTATGAAAATAAAGAATATCTTCCTATAAAAGTTTAACTCTCAGTGACCAAGTTCCTATTAAGGTGTAGTTATTTTCCTTTCCAACTTTATTATATCTTATTGATAGGCCTATATAAATGGCATGATTTGAGAAAATCAAGTGCACCTTGATAAGCATTTCCTTTGGTTCTCTTTCCTATGCTATTTTAATATTTTCATTGTCACAATAATTATTTTCGATTGTGTGGTCTTTGGTTTTCAGCCTTTTTTTTTCTTATTTGTACTTTTGATCAAGTGTTATTTGCTTTAATTCTCTGTGGTTGAATCTGTAAGATATATCCTTTAGAAAGAAGTAAGTTTCTCATTTTGGATTATGTTTACTACTGGGATGGTTATTACAAAATGGTCATGGTAATAGTACCCTGACAAGTGTAAGGTTCAAAACTAGATTTTCCCCCATAAGAAGGACTTAGCAGCTGATTCTCAAAAATACTTTTACCCAAGAAGCAGATAATTATATTCTTATTACTAAAAGAATATCTGTTTATAAAGACAGTAAATTCAACCTCTATAATTGTTATATAAATAAAAGGACTCACATTCATGAAGCATTATTTTTAACTCAGTAAAATTTTGTTTTATTACATTGTATCGAGGGAGGGGAATACAAAACAGAATAAAATTGTGTAACTCCAACTATGTATTCTGTAGAATTAAAAAATATTTTTTTTATTTTTAACAAGTGTTTTTAAAATTTTGGGTTACAAATTTTCTCCCTTCCTCCCTCCCCACCCACCCTCATTGAAAAGGCAAGCATCTCGATACAGGTTATAGATGTGTAGTCATGCAAAACACTTCCATACTAGTCCTGTTGTGAAAAACTAAGTATATTTCCCTTCATCCTATCCTATCCCCCATTTATTCTATTCTCACTTTTGACCCTGTCCCTCTTCAGAAGTGTTTACTTTTGATTATCACCTGCTTCAATCTGCCCTCCCCTCTATCAACCCCCGCTCTCTTGTCCCCTTCCCCACTTATTTTCCTGTAGAGTTAAATAGATTTCCATACCCCATTGTGTATGTTATTTCCTCCTTAAGCCAAATCCTATGAGAATAAGATTCACCCATTCCCTCTCACCTTCCCCCATTTCCCCTCCACTGTAAAAGCCTTTTCTTGTCTGTTTCATGTGAGATATTTTACCTCATTCTACTTCTCCCTTTCTCTTTCTCCCAGTATAATCTTCTCCTACCCCTTAATTTTATTTTCCAGATATCACCCCTTCATCTTCAACTCACCCTGTATCCTCTATCTATCTATCTATACAAACATATAATTTTTCCCTCCCACTACTCCAATATTGACAAAGGACTCATGAGTTATAAATATCATCTTTCCCTGTAGGAATGTAAACAGTTCAAGCTTTATAAGTCTCTTATGATTTCTCTTTCCTATTTACCTCTTCCATGTTTCACTTGAGTCTTGTATTTGAAGGCCAAATTTTCTATTCAGCTCTGGTCTTTTCCAAAGAAAGGCTTGAAAGCCCTCTATTTCATTGAATAACCATTTTTTACCCTGCAGGATTGTACTATTTTTCTGGGTAGGTGATTCTAGGTTGTAGTCCTAATTCCTTTGCCCTCCAGAATATCATACTCCATGCCCTCTGGAACCTTAATGTAGAAGCTGCTAAATCTTGTGTTATCCTGATTGTGTTTCCACAATACTTGAATTATTTCCTTCTGGCTGCTTGTGATTTCTTCTCCTTGACCTGGAAATTCTGGAATTTGGCTACAACATTCCTAGGAGTTTTCCTTTGGGCATCTCTTTCAGGAGGTGATCGGTAGATTCTTTCAATTTCTATTTTGCCCTCTGGTTCTAAAATATCAGGGCTGTTTTCCTTGATAATTTCTTGAAAGATGATGTCTAGGCTCTTTTTTTGATCATGGCTTTCAGATAGTCCAATAATTTTTAAGTTCTCTCTCCTGGATCTATTTTCCAGGTCAGTTGTTTTTCCAATGAGATATTTCACATTCTCTTCTATTTTTTCAGTCCTTTTGATTAGTGTTACAGTGCCTTGATTTCTCAAATTGTCCTTATCTTCCAATTTCTCCATTCTAATTTTTAAGGAAGTATTTTCTTCACTAAGCTTTTGGACTTACTTTTACATTTGGCTAAGTTTGCTTTTAAGGGCATTCTTCTCATTGGCTTTTTGGACCTCTTTTGTCATTTGGGTTAGGCTATTTTTAAAGTATTTTCTTCAGTATTTTTTTGGGTCTCCTTTAGCATCACTCTCAGTTTTTCCTCTACTTCTCTTACTTGCTTCTCAAACTCCTTTTTGAGCTCTTCCAAGGCCTGGGACTGATTCATATTTTTCTTGGAGGCTTTGGATGTAGGAGCTTTGGCTTCGTTGTCTTCTTCTGGTTGTATGTTTTGATCTTCTTTGTCGCCCAAGTAAGATAATATAATCTGACTCTTTTTGCACTGCTTGCTCATGATCCCAGCCAATTACTTGAGTTATAAACTCTTTGTTTAAGGTAGGAGTCTGTTTCCAGTGTGGAGAACATACTGTCCCAAGCTTCAGGGGTTTTGTGCAGCTGTGTTCAGAGACACTTCTAGGGAACTGTAAATTTTCAGTTCTTCCAAGGTGGGATGATCAAGGAGAGGTGTTTACCTGAAGTATTTTAAAGAGCCACTTGAGAGTCACATGACACTTTCTATCAGTATTGTTTCTTTTGCTACCTTACTTAATGCTACTAAAATTTTTACCTACTTGCATAGATAGCTTCAAACTTATTCTCACCTCTACCTGTTTCAGCTGTACTGGGCTGTTGAACCAGCAATATTAGAGTCATACTGCATCTAACTGATAAGTTTGGAACTAGATGTTAATTCCAGCACCTCAACCAATACCTCTCTGGCCACATCCAACTATTACAAGGAGATTAATGTCTACATGAAGGAGCTGTTTTTTCTCCTTTTTTCCTTCCTTTTCCCCAAGTTAATTTTATTTCATAGTGGACTAAGATTGATTTTAATCTATTAAGAAAATAATTCCAAGTATTGAATACCCAGAGAAGATGACTACTTGAATAAGAGACAGACTACCCATTTACCTATTCCAGAAAAAACCTAAAATTCATACCATCCCCCATAACAATCAAGAAATCCAATGATTTCTACAGTAAATGATTTCTTCCACTCCTGAAGTAACAGTCAGCTAGAAATTAATAGATAATTCAAAAGGAGGCTGCCAATGAAGCCAGTACCAACAATACAGATAAATAAGCCAGTAATCACCAGCATGACCAAAGATAAGCTACAGCCACATATATCCTAGAAGATTCTACTCCTTGAAGTAGCAACCGCAGATGATTCTCCCCAGAAACCCTTGGGATAGTCAGGAAGCCTTAGAGATGGACAGTGACTAGAGAGAGATGGCAGCACATTAGCCCATGGCCGTGGCCCCTGAAGTTCCTAGCACTCTGTTCTGAGATGACAAAGAAGGCCCTGGAGACCCATCATTCTAAATCTGGGGAATGGGGGGGCTAACCCCAGGAAGTGAAAGTCAGCACAAGAACCCAGGGAACCCAGGTCAAGACTAAACAAGGTGGACCAGCTCTCTTAAAAGTATACCAGTGAGCAGATGCTTGACTGCAATTCAGTAACTAAAACTTCAGGGGTGTATAAACCAAAGAAGTCTTCTACCAGTACAAAATATTGTCATAGATCTAGAGATCTCCCAAAAGGAAAGAGTAACTCTGCAATATCTTTAAGAAAAAACTCAAAGGGAAAAATAATTTTACATAAAAAGTACATAAATACCTGGAAGAAATGAAGAAACAATAAAAAATGAAATACAATCTCTGAAGGAAAGAATTGGGAAGAAGATAAATAGCTTAGAAGAGAAGGTATAAATCTTATCCAAATTATGAAATATTTGAAAACTAGAAAAGACCAATCAGAAATCAATGACTCCATGAGATAACAAGGAATATTAGAACAAAATCAAAAGATTGAAAAAAATAAAAGAAATGTGAATTATCTGATATTAAAAACAACTGACCTAGAAAAAAAAAGATCAATAAGAGATAATTTAAGAATCACTGGACTCCTTGAAAACCATAAAGTTTTTTTTTGGGGGGGGGGGAAGGGCTTAACACCATATTTCAAAAAATCTTAAGTGAAAATTATCCAGATCTATTAGAATTAGAAGGCAAAGTGAAGATAAAAAGAATCAGTGGATCATCTCTGTAATGAAATCCCAAAAGATAAAGTCCCAGGAATGTTGTAGACAAATTCTGGGCTTTTACATCAAATAAAAAATACTGCAATATTATAAAGAATAAATACCAGAAAAAATAGTGTACTTACCAAGGAATTACAGTCAAAATTACCCAAGAACTGGCAGCTTCTACTGTAAGTGAGAGGAGATCTTGGAATACAATATTCCAAAAAGCAAAATATCTGGGCAAACATAGCTTATTTTTTGAAGCTGATTTATAATATTATAGGAGAAAATGAACCTATAATGAAATAGTGAACTTCAAAGCATTTCAGATAAAAATACTAGAGCTAATTAGAAACATAGAAATATAAACAAAAGACTACAGAAGGAGCTATGGTAATGATATAATGCTAGCATTCTAATAGGTAGAGAAGAAATAAGTGTCCCTTTGGAACCTTAATATTTTCAGAGGATTAAAAGAGTTAAATAAGAAAAACAGAATTCCTTGAAGTGGACTGGTTCTGTTCTGAGCATTTGAAGAGGGAAAAGTGAAGGGAGGGTAAAAGGAATATAATAATGTAGAAAAGAAGAAGATGAGAGTAGAACTTGCTATAAAGACAGGTAGGTGGCATGTATCCCATGTATCTGGAGTCAGGAAGACATGTTCAGACATTAGCTCCTTAGACATTCACTAGCTGTAGACCCTAGAAATGTCATTTAATTTATATGCCTCAGTGTCTTCAACTGTAAAGTGATAACACCACCCACTTCACAGGCTTGTTGTAAGGATGAAATGAGATAATATTTATAAAGTGCTTCCAAACCTTTAAGTGCTATATAAATGTAAATCATTATTCTCATAATTGGGGTGAGTGAGAATAGTATAGAAATACAGGGAATGGGGGTACAGGCATCATATTAACCTCACTCTTGCCTGAAACAGACAAAGGAGGGTTGAACACATATATACATGTACACAGTTTGGTGTAGAAATACATCCATCTCAACAAGAAAAAATATAAAGAAAAGGCAAGGGAAAATAAAGGAAGGGAAGGGAAGGGAAGGGAAAGAAAATAAAAGGAAATAATGAAATAGATTATTTTAGAGGATTATGAATAGTATGAACTGGTACAGAGTGAAGTGAGCAAAACAAGAGACCAATTTATACAAGGAAAACAACACTGTAAAGAAAAACAATTTTGAAAGATTTGAATCAATAAGCCATGTTACTAAAGGTCTTATGATTAATCCTTGTTACCTCTTTCATTACAGAAGTGATGGACACAGGCACAGAATGAGACATGCATTTTTGAATATGAACATGATTCATTGTACATAATTTTGCTTTATTTGTTACAAGAGATTTTTTCCCTTCTTCCTTTCTCTCAGTTTTTAGTTGAGGGAAGAATGTTGGGGAGGAGAGGGGAGAGTTAGCAATAGTAATACCAAAAAAAAGAAGAGAACAATTGAAACATTTTTTTAATGTGCTAAAGAGAAGTTATGTTCAGAAGGAAGCACAGACAAGTTGTACAATTTTTAAAGTAATGTGTGGAATTTATGATATCCCTTTTTAAGAGAAGATAACAGTATAAAATAGAAATCCACAGTTTCATGTAGAATCCCTTTGTGCATGTATTCTGCTGTGCAAGTGAATATGCTCTCTGCTTTTTAGTTTTTAAATTCAGAACTAAAAAAAAAAACCAAAAAAACTTGATCAAATTGGACGAAGGGGAAGAGGTTTTTTGGTGGGTAGGGAAGATATTATGGGCAGGGAAGCTATATTTATTTGGAATTTTTGACAAATCTATCACGTGCATGCTTTGTGATTTCCCATTTCTTCCTTTAAACTACCCTCCCACCACTTTTAATAATGAAACCGCATCCCTTAGCAAACAATGTAAAGACTTTTCTTTAAATTTGGTCTCAGCTTCCAGCATTTTCTAACTCTGTGCCTCAAAAGAATTCATACCCCATCAAACCCCTAAAAGGAATCAAACTATTTTGCTTTTGACCACGTTAACGTATTTTATTATATAACATACCTGTACATAACAAAATTGTTTTAAACCATATAAGTTAAACCAGAGTTAGCTGATGGCATAATGGATAGAGCACAGGACTGGAGTCAGCAAGACCTGAGTTCAAATCAAACTTTAGACCCTTACTAGCTGTGTAACCCTGGGCAAGTCACTTAACCTGTGTTTGCCTCCATTTCCTCAACTCTAAAATGAGAATAATAATAGCACTACCTTGCATGGTTATTGTGAGCAACAGATAAGAAAAATATTTGGAAGAAGGCTTAGCACAGTGCCTAGCATACAAAGCACTATATGCATGTTCATTTCCTTTCCTTCCTTATATAGAAAACGTTCTCCACAGAATCGGAGCAAAATGTTTCTTCTTGATGTAATCCTAACCCATAATGATGTTTTTGCTTCTCTTTAAAGCACACTGTACAGAATATTTTGAAGAAATCAGTTGTTCACTTGAAAGATATTGGGAAAAGGGTTTTGTTGCTTTTCAAGCTGCCATTAATTCTGCTATTATAGAGGTAAGTATCAGATTCTAAGAATCTTAATGATTAATTTAAATTATACTCTGACCATGCCACTTTCTTGCTCACTAATCCCTGTTGCTTCCAGGATGAAATATTAATTCCTCATTCTGGAATTATGGGTTTTTCATCATCTGACCCCAACCCATATATCATATTTATCCATGTATGTTATGTTTCAGTGAAACTCAACTACTAGCTGTTCCATAAATTCAATATGCAGTTTCCTGCCCCCAATAGGGGGGCATTTTCTGATCCTTGAAAGGCATTTCCTCCCATTCTTCTGCCTTTCAAAATTCTTCTCTTCTCTCAAGCCTAAGCTCAGATACCACTGCTTCCATGTAACATTCCTTGTTTCCGTGAAAGTTTATACAAGGAAAACAACACTGTAAAGAAAAACAATTTTGAAAGATTTAAATAAATAAGCCATGTTTCCAAAGGCCTTATGACTAAACCCTGTTACCTGTTTCATTACAGAAGTGATGGACATAGGCAAAGAATGAGACATGCATTTTTTAATATGAACATGATTCATTGTACATAATTTTGCTTTATTTGTTACTTACTAAAATATTCCTAAATTGATCTGTCTCTCCCTCTTCCCACCCTCCCCCCCATCCCTGCCTTGATCTCCTCACTCCCTATCACTCAGTAGAAAACAATTCATAGACAGAGATCATGTGGGTTTTGTCTTTATATACCCAATACCCTGTAGATAAGAAGGTTTTAATCATTATTTACTGAATGTGTTTATTGGACAATGTTAAGCATAACCTATGTCTAAATTGTTCAGTTATTAAAGAATATAACACGTGTAATTACTAAAGACCAAGAGAAATAGAAGAATGGAAAATTTCTTCATATCTATTCACTGGTTTGAAATGTTGATTTTTTTATGTTAATTTGCCACTTTAGATCACAACAAACCATTCTGTGATGGAGCAGCTAATGTCAGTCCATGGTATAAAAATGAAGGTGCTTCCTTTCCTTTCCCGATTTGGAATAAGTAATGATCTCATCATTTTAGTCTACATAATTTCTTTCTCCCCAATGATATATTTTGTGTGCCTCAATGTTACAAGAGAGAGAAAAAATATTAAAAAATATATGACAATAATGGGCCTCCAAGATTCAGCTTTCTGGTAAGTTATATATTTTGCTTTCAAATAATATGAATAAATAGGAACCTGCAGCTAACTAGAAACCAACAGTTCTTGTTTTCTAGGATTATGATTTAAATTTCATATGTTTAACATATTGGTAACTTTAAAAAAAATATGTTCCTATCATTTAATTAATACCCATGTCCACCTACATGCATAGGGAGTGGTGTCTTATGACATGTAGTGGATTGATTTGTTTTTCTTCCAGAACAGATAATATGATTTTGCACATTCTGAATAAGATTCAGCAATATGGGAGAAAACAGAATAACAAGATTGGGCCATATTGATATAAGGGCCTAGCAGGAATCCTTGTGCTGTATGCATTTTCTTACATATTAGAGTATTGTATATGGTTATGACCTACTACAATTTAAAAAGATTATGGGGAAATGGTCATGTAGATTTCCTATACCTCATTATCAATAATGACTTGAATGTAAGATGTGGTACAAAAATCATCACTAAATGACTAGAAAAGGGGATGGGTTAATCATAAAAGGAGCTAAAATATAAACCCCCATGTCATACTTATATCCATGAAATATTAGAACACCTAGAGAAAGACCTTCAGGGTACTGGGTAAATCCTGAGTGGAAGATATATTAGAAGACCTCGAATGTATCAGGATAAGTTGTAGAATTGGGACTTTTTAGCCTCAACAAGGTAAAGCTAAGGAGAGTGTTAAATGAATGAATTAGTGAATAAATCAATTAAAGAGAGAGTATTGCTAAGTGTTAGAATTACAAATACCAGAAGAAAGACGGTTACTGATGTCAATGAACTTATGTTCCGATAAAGGAAGAAAACCGTGAAAAAAAAGTAACAAGGGAAAGATGTTTTGGAAGGGAAAGTCAAAAGGATAGTGAATAGAGTCATAAAGTCAAAAAATTATGTGACTTAAAAGTAATGCAACTGAGTGTTTTTGCTATTTTTGGCGCTGTCAAACTTTTACAACCAAATAGTAATGATAACTCATGCTCTAATTGTGCTTTATTAAAATCCACCAAGTGCTTTCCTTATAACAACCCCCTTCTCCAACCCTCCCCCCAAGGTATGTAGCATGAGTATTATTATTACCACTTGACAAATGAAGAAACTGAGTCTTGGAATTTTTCATAGTATCTAGTATCTAAATCATAGTATTATAGTATCTAGTATCTAGAACTGGAAGGAATCTTAGAGACCACCTTGTCCAGTCCTCCCATTTTTACTCCCATTTGAGTAAACTGAGCCTCAGAGAGATTAGTAATCAGTCCAGCAGTAGCAACAGAATTTAAATTTGAATGCAGGTCCTTTGACTTTACATCCAGTATTCTTTTCACTACAGTGGACTGTTTGTCCCTCCACAGATATCATCTTTGGAGGTTCTAAATTTAGTTTAAAGAAGCTGCTGTTGTTCAAAGGCATATTTGAAATTCCTCATGGAGGCAAAGAGAGAAAGTGCTTTGTAGCTTAACTCTCTTGACATGTATAACTTCATATTAGAATTACTCTCCATTTTGGTGTGAACTGAGCAAATCACATCCTTGCCCTATATGTGGGGTCTTTTCTCCTCTCCTCCCAGTCCATTTTCAAGGCTTTTCATAGCATGTTTACAACATCACCAGTGTCCTTAACACTACAATGGTTACAAGATGTAGCAAAACCAGGATAACTTCCACTTCCAGGAGCCAAGATGGTGGAGTAAGAAGTAAGTCACTCTAACCCTCCCTTATCAACCTCTGACAGCCCAGAAAATATCACCCCAGGAAAAACCTGGAATAGCTGAACCAGAAGAAAGATGGGGAGCAGCAGTGCAGTAGCCCAAGTAGCTTGAGGGATTAATGGGAAAGGCCCCTCTTGCCCTGGGGGAGAGGGAGCAGTACAGAATGGAGGCATCCCAGCAAGCTAGCAAAAAGCCCCACCTCAGCATACCAGGAGGAGATCCTGAAACCCAGGTGGTGGAGCAGGCAAACACCAACACCTGGACCCCCAAGTGCCTCAGTGAAGGCAGGGGAACCAGTGGGAACCAGTGGAAACCAGCTTGTAAAACCACAGGTGCCTTGGCATTCTACAGCAGTCTCCCAGTGCCTCAGCAAAACTCTTTGAAGCACACCAAGGGGCCCCAGGTAGATAAACATCCTGCATCATCCATCTGAAAGGAGCTGAAGAAAGCAAAGGAAAGGAAAAGCAGACAACCTCCAGGGGCCAGACTACCCAATCCTACCCCTAGAGTTCCAGTGTTGCTGATTCCAGCCCAACACCAGGTAAGCTGCCAGAACCCTACAACCTCCAACTGCCAACATCAGAGGCCTCAGCACACAAAGCCAGTCACCAGGCCCAAGGCTCCCAAAACAAGAAGCTTGGGTCAGTGCCCTCTGCTCCCCATCAGGAGAGCTCAATCTCTTTAAAGACCAGGAAATAAGCAAACACTGTGAGCAAAAAGAAACATACCATAGATTCATATTATGAGAACAGTGAAGATCAAGGAAGAAATTCTGAAGAGGATAACATTATCAACAAACCCACATCTGGAACCTCAAAAGGGAATATGAACTGGTGTGAAGCCCAAAAAACTTTCTTAGAAGAGCTCGAGAAGGATTTTAAAAATCAAATGAGAGAGGTAGAAGAGTCTTTAAAAAATATAATTGGCCAACTGGAAAAAAAAAAGTACACTGAACAAAACAAGTCCCTAAAAAATGCAAATGGCCAAATGGGGAAGGAGGTACAAAATCTAATAGGAGAAAACAATTTGTTAAAAATTAGAATTGGACAAATGGAAGCTAATGACTATGAGAGATCAAGAATCAGTCAAACAGAAGCAAAAGAATGAAAAAAATAGATACAAATGTAAAATACCTCATTGGTAAAACAACTGACTTGGAAAATTGATCCAGGAGAGACAATTTAAAAATTATTGGTCTACCTGAAAATCATGATGAAAAAAAGAACCTAGACAGTATCTTTCAGGAAATCATAAAGGAAAACTGCCCTGAGGTCCTAGAACCAGAGGGTAAAATAGCCATAGAAAGAATCCACCTATCACCTCCTGAAAGAGATCCCAAATTGAAAATGCCAAGGAATATAGTAGTCAAATTCCAAAATTACCAGGTCAAAGAGAAAATACTTCAAGCAGCCAGAAAGAAACAATTTAAATATTATGGAACCACAGTCAGGATTACACAGGACTTTGCCCCTTCTACATTAAAAAGACCATAGGTCATGGAACATGATATTCTGTAAGGCAAAGGAGCTTGGATTATAACCAAAGATCAACTACCCAGTGAAAATGAGCATGATCTTTCAGGGGAGGAGATGGATATTCAATGAAATAGGGGACTTCTAAACCTTCCTGATAAAAAGACCAGAGTTCAACAAAAAATTTGATCTTTAAATACAAGACTCAAGAGAGACATAAAAATTTAAACAGGACAGAAAGAAACATGTTATTAATAAGGACAAATTATTTACATCCCTACAAGGGAAGATGGCACTTGTAACTCTTGAGAACTGTATTGTTATTAAACTATGTTAAAGAAGTATACATAAAGGGAGTGAATATAAGTTTATGATGTAATGATAAAAAAAAGTCTGATCAAGTGGGTTAAATGGATCCAAGTAAGTGGATTAATCTGATCTAAGAAAATGTACTGAGAGAAGAGGAAAGGAGGAGGCAGACAAGGGTAAATTACATTACAGGAAAAGGCACAAAAACCTATTACAGTAGAGGGAAAGAAGGGAGGGAAATGAGCATTGTTTGAACCTTACTCTCATTAGATTTGGCTCAAAAAGGGAGCAACGTAATCAGGTAGGTATAGAAATCTAACTTGCCCTATAGGTAGTAGGAGGAAAAAAGGGAAAGAAAAGGGTGGGGGGGGATATAAGGGAGGGAAGAAGTAGTAAGGGTAAAGGGGAAGAAAAGAGAAGGGGCTAACAGAAGGGAGGAGGGACCGAGGGAGGTGATGGTAAAAAGCAAAACACTAGTGAAGAGGGAAAAGGAGAAAGGAGAAAGAAAAGCATAAATGGGGGGGAGAAGGATGGAGAGAAAGACATGGATAGTAATCATAACTGTAAATGTGAATGGGATGATCTCTCCCATAAAATGGAAGTGGATTGGAGAATGTATCAAAAACCATAATCCTACAATATGTTGTTTACAGGAAACACATTTGAAAAAGAGCAACACACACAGGTAAAGGTAAAAGGCTGGAACAGAATGTATTATGCTTCACCTGAAGCAAAAAAAGCAGGGGTATCAATCTTAATCTCAGACAAAGCAAAAGCAAAAATAGATCTTATCAAAAGAGATAAGAAAGGACACTACATACTGCTAGAAGGCACCATAGACAATTAAGTAATATTATTACTAAACATATATGCACCAAGTGGTATAGCATACAAATTCTTAGAGAAGTTCAGGGAATTACAGGAAGAAATAGACAGCAAAACTATGCTAGTGGGGGATGGGGGACCTCAACCTCTCCCTCTCTGAACTAGATAAATCTAACCACAAGATAAACAAGAAAGAAGTTAAGGAGGTGAATAGAACGTTAAAAAAGTTAGGTATGATGGACCTCTGGAGAAAATTTAATGGGGATAGAAAGGAATATACTTTTTTTCTCGGTGGTACATGGCATATACACAAAAATTGACCCTGTACTAGGGCATAAAAACCTCACAATTCAATGCAGAATGGCAGAAATATTAAATGCATCCTTTTCAGATCATGATGCAATAAAATTATATGTAATAAAGGGCCATGGAAAGATAGACTAAAAATAATTGGAAACTACTTAATCTAATCCTAAGAAATGATTGGGTCAAACAACAAATCATGGAAACAATCAATAACTTCATTCAAGAGAATGACAATAATGAGACAACATACCAAAACTTATGGGCTGCAACGAAAGCAGTTCTTAATGGAAATTTTATATCTCTAAATGCTTACATGAATAAAATAGAAAAAGAAGAGATCAGTGAATTGGGCATACAACTAAAAACAAACTAGAAAAAGAACAAATTAAAAATCCTCAATTAAACACCAAATTAGAAATATTGAAAACCAAAGGAGAAATTAGTAAAATTGAAATTAAGAAAATTATTGAACTAATAAATAAAACTAAGAGCTGGTTTTATGAAAAAAAAACAATAAAATAGATAAACCTTTGGTTAATTTAATTTAAAAAAAAAGAAATAAGAAAAAAAAATTACCAGTATCAAAAATGACAAGAGTGAATCCACCACCAAAGAAGAGGAAATTAAAACAATAATTAGAAACTATTTTGCCCAACTAGATGCCAATAAATTTGACAATCTTAGTGAAATGGATAAATATTTACAAAAATATAAATTGCCCAGATTAACAGAAGAAGAAGTAAAATACTTAAATAACCAAATCTCAGAAAAAGAAATTGAACAAGCCATTGATGAACTCCCTAGGGAAAAAATTTCCAGGGCCAGATGGATTTACAAGTGAATTCTATTAAACATTTAAAGAACAATAAATTCCAATACTATGTAGACTATTTGGGAAAATAGGTGAAGAAGGAGTCTTACCAAATTCTTTTTATGATACAAATATGGTACTGATACCTAAACCAGGAAGAGTCAAAACAGGAAAAGAAAATTATAGCCCAATTTCCCTAATGAATATAGATGCAAAAATTTTAAAGAAAATATTAGCAAATAGATTACAGCAACTTATTACAAGAATAATACACTATGACCAGGTAGGATTTCTAGCAGGAATGTAGGGCTGGTTCAATACTAGGAAAACTATCAGAATAATTGATCATATCAACACCAAAACTAACAGAAACCACACAATCATCTCAATAGATGCAGAAAAAGCTTTTGACAAAATACAACACACATTCCTATTGAAAACACTAGAGAGCATAGGAACAAATGGAGTCTTCCTTAAAATAATAAACAACACCTACCTAAAACCTTGAGCAAGCATCATATGTAATGAGGACAGGCTAGAAGCATTTCCAATAAGATTGGGGGTGAAACAAGGATGTCCATTATCACCACTGTTGCTCAATATCATACTGGAAACATTAGCTTTAGCAATAAGAGAAGAAAAAGAAATCGAAGGTATTAGAATAGGCAAAGAAGAAACAAAGCTATCACTCTTTGCAGATGATATGATGTTACACTTAGAGAATCCTAGAGAATCAAGTAAAAAACTACTTGAAATAATGAACAACTTTAACAAAGTTGCAGGCTATAAAACAAATCCACAAAAATCATCAGCATTTCTGTATATAACCAACAAAGCCCAACAGCAAGAGATAGAAAGAGAAATTCCATTTAAACTCACTGTAGACATTATAAAACATTTAGGAGTCTACCTCTCAAAACAAACCCAGGAACTACGATAACAAAACACTTTTCACACAAATAAAGTCAGATCTAAATAATTGGAAAAACATCATTTGCTCATGTGTAGACCATTCTAATATAATTAAAATGACAATTCTACCTAAGCTTATTTACTTATTCAGTGCCATACCAATCAAACTACCAAAAATTATTTTATAGAGTTAGAAAAAAATAATAACAAGATTCATTTGGAAGAACAAAAGTTCCATAATATCAAGGGAACTAATGAAAAGAAATATAGGGGAAGGTGGCCTAGCCATTCCAGATCTTAAATGGTATTATAAAGCAGCAATCATCAAAACTGCTTGGTACTGGCTAAGAAATAGAGTGGTGGATCAGTGGAATGGGTTAAGTATGCAAGACACAGTAGTCAATGACTATAGTAATCTATTATTTGATTAAACCCAAAGACCCCAGCTTCTGGGATAAGAACTCACTCTTTGACAAAAACTGCTCAGAAAACTGGAAAAGAGTATGGCAGAAACTAGGCATAGACCAAAATCTCACACTATATACCAAAATAAAGTCAAAATGAGTTCATGATTTAGATATAAAGGCTGATATTGTAAGCAAATTGAGAAAGCAAGGAATAGTTTATCTATCAGATTTATGGAGACCAGAAGAATTCATGACCAAAGAAGAGATAGAGAACATTATGAAAAGCAAAATGGATAACTTTGATTACATTAAATTGAAAAGATTTTGCACAAACAAAGCCAATGCAACCAAGATTTGAAGAAAGGTAGAAAATTGGGAAAGCACTTTTACAACCAGTCTCTTTGATAAGGGCCTCATTTCTAAAATATTTAGAGAATTAAGTCAAATTTATAAGAATAAAAGTCATTCCCCAATTTATAAATGTTCAAAGGATATGAACAGTCAGATGAAGAAATTAAAGCCATCTATAGTCATATGAAAAAATGCTCTAAATCACTATTGATTAGAGAAATGCAAATCAAAATAACTCTGAGGTACCACATCACACCTATCAGATTGGCTAACATGACAAAACAGGAAAATAATTGATGTTGGAGAAGATGTGGGAAAATTTGAACACTAATGCATTGTTGGTGGAGTTGTGAACTGATCCAACCATTCTGGAGAGCAATTAGGAACTATGCCCAAAGGGCTATAAAATTGTGCATACTCTTTGACCCAGCAATACCACTTCTAGGTCTGTATCCCAAAGGGATAATACAAATGGGAAAAGGACCCACATATACAAAAAAATATTTATAGCAGCTCTTTTATGGTGGCAAAGAATTGGAAATTGAGAGGATGTTTATCAATTGTGGAATGGCTGAACAAGTTGTGGTATATGAATGTAATGGAATACTATTGTGCTATAAGAAATGATGAACAGGCTGACTTCAGAAAAACCTGGTAAGACTTGTATGGTCTGATGTTGAATGAAGCGAGCAGAACCAGGACAACATTGTACACAATAACAGCCACATTGTTCAATGACTAATACTTATAGACTTAACCCTTCTCAGCAATACAAGGATTTATGACATCTCCAAAGGTCTCGTGATGGAAAATGCTATCCACAAAGAAGAAGGAGCTATGGAGTTTGAATGCAGATCGAAGCATACTATTTGCTATTTTTTTCTTCTGTTGTATTTTGTTTCCTCTTTCTGGTTCCTTCTATTGGTTTTAATTCTTACTTACAACATCACTAATGTGAAAATATGTTTAATAGGAATGTATATATATACACACATACTTATATGTGTATATATATACATATATGTATATGTGTATATATATATATACATATATATGTATATGTGTGTGTACACACACACACACACACACATATAGTCTATATCAGATTGCGTGCCATCTTGGGGATGGAGGGGGAGAAAAACTTAAAATTCAAAAGCTTATGGAAGCGATCGTTGATAATTCAAAATAAATTAATAAAAAATGAAAAAAAAGCAAAACTGGATTTAAGAATTCTGTTCTTTCTCTTACCTTTTCCTGAATGGATACTTTATTGCAGATGTGCTAGTGGGAAATGACTCGGATGCTGAGCTGACTTAAATGACAGAGATTTTCCCTTTAGGAATGTCTAATTTCCCTATCCATGGCTTGCAAAAGCAATAAACCTTCTTTACCATACCTGTCCCATAATATGATGAACTGTGGTCCCTTTGTAGATCACCATTTTAAAAACTTCATTTAGGAGCTTTGCTAACTTCTTGTAAATATCCTTAGTGATAGAAATTCTTGAACTTTTGAGGGGAAGATAATTTTTTTCACTGATTTTTATGGTGAATGAACAAGATGCACAACACTATTTGGGGTCAAGAAGGATATGTAACCCTAAAGTAATGGGGCTGATTTTCAAGGGCAAATTGTTAAAATGAGAAATTCCATAAATGTTTGAGAAATGTCAGCACCCCAGCAGTTATGTGCATAGCTTCCAAAGGTGACTATATGGAAAGACAAAATACATTTGCCACATGTCAGTTCTATTCCATCAGTTTTAAAAATTTTATAGCATTACTTTATATGTGTGTGCACACCTCACATGTGAAGGGTCTTAATGAGACGTCACAGGCAATTTGTCTCGGTCCATAGGGAATTGAACAAGACACAATTGGTTCATTTTAAAATGGGAAAGATTTCTATTATACTCAGTCTGATAAAATAAAAAGAGCACTGCCTATACAGTCAGAGTAATTGGATTAAAATTCTCATTCTGATATTTAATACCTTTGTGACACTAGGCAAGTCACTTAACCTCTCTGGGCCTCAGTTTCCTCATCTGTAAAATGAAGAGTGTTGTACTAGATGGCCTCTGAGTTCCCTTCCATCTCTAGAACTATTATCTTTATATTAAAGGTAGTTGGGGAGTTTGTGTCTCTCTTCAATAAGAGGATGATTGCCATCTCTTTTTGGTAGTCACTTTATTAAAAGAATTGGTTCAAACAGACATTGCTGATTAATTCCTAACTGCTCTAAGGTAGAAAGAATTGCCTGACCGTGTAATATTGAAATTATGCTGTGTTTCTCCCATAGGCTTTCCTGGGGTTTGCTGTATGGTGGTTACATTTTTATTTTGGCAAATCTGCTGGCTGTTATCACAAAGTCTTCTGAATTTGTGGTCATGACTGGTTACTTCATGGTATTCAGTCTGTTTCTCCTATATGGTCTCTCTTTGGTGAGTAGGTAAAGTTTTTTTCCCTTTTGAAGATCAAATTTTGTCAAGTAAGGACATCACAACAGTCATTCCTTCTGTTCTTTTTCTGTATTTGCCCAAGAAAGACTAAAGACAAGGCCTTAACAGGCATTAGTTTTGTAATACAATGGTTCATCTTGTGTGATGTCCGTTAAAGATTCACAAAGATACAGCTGTCATCCGAAGTTCTTCTTCTTCCTTCAGGTAGCATTAGCTTTCCTGCTGAGTGTGTTGATTAAGAAACCTCTACTTACTGGCTTAATCACATTCCTCCTTACTGCTTATTGGGGAGGTTTGGGATTTCTTTTATTGTATCAACAATTTCCTGCGTCTTTGGAATGGATTTTAAGTCTCCTGAGTCCCTTTGCCTTCATTTTCGGGATGATCCAGGTAAGTTGAAATATTTATTTCTAGTTTATTATTAGCTTTGCAAAATTTCTTTCCTGTGTAGAATTTAAGGGGCTAAAGATCTATGATTTTATTAGTGTGAAATCTCTCCATCTCTTCTGATGCAGATCACAAATGACTTCATTGATATATCTTACAGAGTTGCCTGGGGCTGTACAAACTTAAATGCCATTCCTGTGGCCACTTAATTCATATGTACAAGGGATAATTCTTAAAACTTCAATGAATCTTAAGGAAAAAATAGAATTTTGAGTAGCAAATTACAGTTCTGTTCTTCATTGAGTCTATTTTCTCTTTGATTGTGTTTCATGTGACTCCTAACCCCTCTATAAGATGGTAACGTCACTAATTCCAGTGATGATGAACATTGCATGTGCAAACTATAATTCCTACTGCAAAATAATTTTTTTTACAAATGCACTATATTTTCTTGTTAATTTGCTATTTTTTTAAATCTTCAGATTATGAGGATGGACTACAACTTGAGAGGTTTTGCTTTCCCTGACCCCTCTGGAGACTCACATCAATTGTTAGCCATATTTTTCATATTGATTTTTGATAATCTTCTCTATTTGGCCCTTGCTCTGTATTTTGAAAAAATCTTGCCACGTAAGTAACAATGCTTTCATAATTCTTAATGTCTTTCATCACCTTATTAAGGGAAAGTTTTTCATTCTGACAGAGGGTAAAGACAAATAGAATTGTCACCATAGGCAGGAAAATTTAATTTTCTACCTCATAGTTTTCAAAGGCCGTCTAGTGTAGTACAACCTCTCTGGACTGAATTGATTTAATTGGCTTAATGGTCAATGGGCTCGACTGCTTAGGCCCAATTTTTTTTTTTATGCAAAATTTTTTCCATCATAATCACCTTCTCTGTGACTTCCTTCTGGTATATGTTTGGGATTTTTGCTTTTCTAAGAGTATATTGAAAATATTACATAACAATACTAGTATGATGCGGATATTAAACTAGTTGAAGGACTCGTGTTTCCAAAATGGTTCTGTTTTGATCCTTGTCAGCAACAAGGAATTTTTTTACCTGGTCTACAACATTAGTGGGTAGGACAGCAGTAGTGCTACAAAGACAGCTGTGCTAGAGGTACAATTGAAATCCCTCATCTTCCTTGGCATTGGGAGAGATGTGATGGTGTGGATACCATGGGTGTGGCCTAGAGCAGTTTGGGGGGCAGCTAGGTGGTGCCACAGTGCACAAGAGTGTGCTGCACCTGAAGTCAGCAAGATCCTTTGTTCAATATTCCTTTGAACAATTGCATATTCAATATTCCTTTGTTCAAATCTAGCCTTAGACACTTACTAGCTATGTGACCCTGGGCAAGTCAGTTAATCCTGTTTGCCTCGGGCAAACCAGTCCAGTATCTTTGCCAAGAAAACCCCAAATGGGGTCACAAAGAGTAGGACAAGACTGAAATGACTAAACAACAAAAGAGCAGTTTTGACACTGAGCCTAATTGTTTGGGGAGGGGGATGATGAAGAAGAAGTGCAGTTCTTGAATTCAGTTCTCTGGAGCCAAGTTTCATTTGCACCAAGCTAGCTTGGATTCTGGCAATAACATTTGATATGTGAATAATGAACAGAAAAAACCCGTACCTGAAGTCAGAAGATCTAAATTCAAATCTCAGCACTGTCAATAAGTTAATATATATTAAGCACTTACTATGTGCCAGGCACTGTGCTAAGCATTGGAGATACAGTAAGAGGCAAAAGACGGTCCTGACCTCAAGGAGCTCACTCTCTAATGGACTGGTACTTTAATGAGTTTGGCCTGTGATTGTATGCATATAGGGGACTCTTGTTAATTATCTGGCTCCTGCTCCACAGCTTAGAGCCTTGTAAAGTTGCCAGGGGCGCTAAGAGATCAAATAATGTTTCAGGTTCATATAGCCAATGTGTTTGAATATGCATTTATCTATATGTAAGTATGCATGTATATCTGTATATGTGGCAGTAAGAAATGGAAGATAGAACATATTTGTGTGTGTGTGTGTGTGTGTGAAAGAAGAGAGAGAGAAAAACTCCACAAAATCCTATTCCAATGTGTCATCATAGTATGGAGGTAACCTTATGGCTCTTAAAGGCTACACAAGCCAGTCCAAGCTCTAGGAGGTCACCCCATACTGGGAAATCTCGTGTGTTCCTCAGCAGCAACATACTAAGATAAGCAAGACAGATGACGGTGTAGCTAAGTACGGTAGGTTCATCACCTGGCTGGCTGGCCTTTTCGTGAAGAATTCTTTGGCCATGGAAACCAATGAAACAAAGAAAAATGCAAGATGGCCCTCTTCAGCTGCTAAAGTGGTAGAGGCAGAGGCAGAGTGGAGGTAAAGGAGGGAGGGCAGCTGGTCCTAAAAATTTTTCAAACCTTTCATAAATTTTAACTTGGCTGTTGGTACTCTAGTGTTATCTACTAGCCCCAGGTCATTAATTCTCCCTCCTTTCTCAGGGAGTCCTGTGTCTGGCTTATTGTCTTCTTCACCATAATTTCTCCTGTTCTCTAAGGGACTTCGGCATATATATTTATGTTCCCTCAAATACCTTTACCTACTAGTTCCGCAATCTACTCAATTCCAATATCCTATTCCTTCTCTCCATCTCAGCTACAAAGGTTATATCTTTAGGTCACTATGACTCTGAAGTACTCTACTTCCATGATGAAGACCTCTGAAATTCCTTTATCCAAATATAATCTCCTCTCATGCCATCTTTCCCTGTATCTCGTTGCTCCTAAACCTATTCTTGGTTCTTGGAGTGGTCTCCTATAGATGTCTCACTCTACTTTTCACTGGTTCTTTCCTTGTCTTTTACCCCTTCTCTGCTTTTACTTTGCTCTCTGCCCAGTCTAGACCCTTTTGACCGTTCAATTCTATATATCTTCTACTTCCAAACACCTTTCTGTCCCATCCTATCAATACTCATGTGTTGCTAAATCTTCATCTCTGAATTAGTCTTAACACCTGCCTTCTCTATTATTATTCATGTGCTCCTGAATGGAGCTAGAGAAATCATATAATCATGCTGACAAGATCAGCTACAAATTTGTTATGAATCAAAAAAAAACATTTATTAGGCACTTATGCACAAAGCACTGTGCAAAGGTGCTAGGGATACAAATAGGAAAATAAGACAGATCTGCTCTCGTGAAGCTAACATTCTAATGAGGGAGACAACATTAATGGATTTCATCTACAAGTAAGACGGAATGGTCTTGTGGTACTCAGGGTACAGTGACAAAGCAGATGCCTCTTCTTTAATTCCATTTTCACTGATAAATCATATCAATTGCCACTGTTGAACTGATTGTCAGTGTCAAGTATTTAGGTGGCAAGAATTTTCTGAGTTTTCAGTAGCTATGACTGTAGCATCTATGAGAGCAGCAACTAGGCTGCATATCTACAGGGATTGTTTCCTAGGACGATAATTGAGGGCACTAGGCTAGAAGCAATGCTTTTCCCATGGCTCGTGGGTAGAGTCCTAGGCTTTCTCTGTCAGGGTCTGAGGGAAGATGAGGTGGTGGAGTGGTTTGATTTAGTTGGCCCACACTACCTTCTTTCTTTTCTTCAAGAGTCCTTGCTACTTCAGCTACCTTGACATGCCTGCCCCGTGGTTGGTAGTTGGCTGGTAGTTTGTGGGGATGGTCCCACAAGGTAGTAAGGCAATATTTTTACCTCTCCCTAACTGATTCTCTATCTCACTCCCTATAAGAGTTGTTCTAAATCTTTTCTCTTCTGTAAACTCTATAATAACACACTTTTACAGCTAACAACCTTACCTTGTACTGTACTGAAAAAATAGAGGGCATTCTCTGTGAGCTCCTTCTCCCCAGCTCTTCATCATGACCCTTTGACATCATGCTCCATTCTCTACTTCTTAACTTCAGTCTTTGATATAAAGGTAGTCTTTCTTGCCAAGGCCAAACCGTCCACATGTACCCTATCTTTTCCAAGAGATTGCCTCACTATCATCCCTCTACATCTTCAATGTCTCTCTTTTAATTGTTTCCTTTCCTGATGCCTACAAACATAACCATCTTCCCTATCCTGAATAATCTTTAATATAGCCTACCACTCCCTTAAGCATCATTCCTCCCTTTCTCAGCCAACCTCCTTGAAAAAGGGGTCAATAATATTGATTTGTCTTCTATGTATAGTCTTCATCTTCTCATTGTCTTCTATGTATAATTTTCATCCAATGACCAAATTAGTTGACATATTGCTAAAAGAATAGAGCCACACTGGCATCCTCACTATGAATAAAAAACAAGAGAAAAAAAGAAATTTCAGCTAACTGGAAGGTTGGTTTGTAGGAATTTCATGGGAATGCAAATAGAAAGTTGGTTGCAGCATAATCCCTAAAGGAAAAGAAACATAATTTCATGGGAAACAGTCATATTAACTTGCCGCACTTACAGCGAGCAAACCCAAGCAAACCACCATGAAAATAATTGCAAACTATGAGCCAACAACCATTTCAGGGGCAGAAGTCTAGACATTCTGTGGAGAATTTAACAAGAAGTGATCAGTGACTTCAATGTGAAAGTGGATACAGGAGAGAACACTTAAAATGTTGGTTTAGTATTAATAAAATTATGCTAATTATGTAGAGGCAGCATGGTGTCAGAAACCAATGGAAGTATGTAAATATAAAAAAAAAACCCAGTAAGTATATGAGAGAGGCATGGTGTCCAGGGAGAAAAAGCAAAAGGTTTTTGGGTTGAGGGCTTGGGGTCCAAGACTCACACAGTGAGTTTGCAGTGACATGTAGATTGACTAATGAGGTTTGGTCATGTTCTGCTGTGTAAAGATGAATGACTGAGATAGGACCAAATACTTACAGTACTGCAATAGCAAGGTGCCATAGCCACTGCCATTATCTTGTCTGGCCATGTTCATCTTGAAGTGTAACTCTTCCATCCCTGGTGGAAATATTGGCCTCAGAATCAAAAAGATGTTGGTTCAAGTCTGGCCACAAACTTAGGCTGGCTGTGTGACCCTGGGCAAGTCACTTAACCTTTCCATTAATTCTAGAATATTTTAGCTGCTTTTTCCTTCATAATCTATCTTAACTATAGTCACATCCATGCCAAATAAATGTAAAATTTGGGGCAGCATTCCTTTCAAGAAGATTTCTGACTGTTCCTTTATAATCTGCAGGATTGAGAAAGATGCCTTCTTCACTTGTGCATTGGAAGAAATGAGTTGATGGAACACCTCAGATAAATCTATGAGACTATAATTTATAGGACAATTGCTGCTATGTTTTGGTAGAGGGCATTTCCTCATTTGGGAGCTCCCTATGCCAATAAAATCATAGGTCCAAACCCTCTCTTCTTCCTCCACCAAAAATAAATTACAATTGTAATTCGGAAAAGGAGTTATTGCTCATTTTATGTGTTGCTATCTCTGTTAGTTGTCTACCATAAATCTATCCCGCTTCTTTGCTTTTATACATCCAGGAACATTTCATAGTTTGAGGTTTTGAATACTCATTCAGTTTGAATTCATTTGAATACTCATCCAATCCAATCTGAAAAGCCAATGCCTAGAGTAGCCAATGTTTCAAGTCACACAGTTCAAAGATATTAGACTGGCTAGTTTGCTTCCTGTATTTTGCCCATTAATTGATAACTTGTCATATCTCATGCAAATGACATCATATTTGGTTTCTATAAAATCTTGGTTTATTGTGTCTCAGCCACGAGTACATGAACCAATGCTCATCATATTGACCTGTTAGTGGCTGTAACAGTACAAGTCTATTAAACAGTAACCTTTCAATCAGCATTAAAATTTGACCATGAGGACCCAAAACATGACCTTCCTTTCTCAAGAAAAGAAACGATACAACTTTCCAGAACTACTAAGCCTTGGTTTGGAACGTACTCCTTTCTCACCTTTACCTCTTAAAATCCCTTCTGCTATTCAAAACTCAGTTCAAACGCCACCTCCAATAAGAGACTTTTTTTTTTCATCTCCTAGAAGCTAGTGCCTCCCTTAGAAAAATACTTTACATTTATTTTGTATTTATAAGTATGTGTGCAAATTGTCTCTTCCAATAGAATACCAGCTACCTGGGGACATGGAATCTTTCATTTTTGTCTTTGATCTTCTAAAATCTAGTTCATAGTAGGTACTTAATAAACATTTGATGATCAATTGATAGAGAAGAAGGGATACAGATCAGAACATGATGTCAAAGTCAATATATCTTAGTGGTGCCCTCAGGCTTAGATATGTTTCGCTTTGTTTTATTTCTACTTCAATTCCCAGGTCATCAGTGGTAGCCTTTCCGCCGTAGGTCTCCTTCTCTTAGGCCTAGAAATTCCATGTAACTTGCTAAAGGGGATATGGGATATAGTTCTTGCCACCTCATTTCAAGGGGTTTCTGCCAAAGAAACCATTCAGATCTCTATGGGTCTGACAATGTAAGATTTTAAAGGATTATGCCTGCCCTATAAATGAGTCTGATCAAAAATGAAAGTTCAGATCACAGAAAAAGATCATAGACTTCTTACTACCAAATCTCATACTTATCTTTTTAATGTTATATTGTAGGCTGTGACCATTTCAGGTTCTGAACCTCTCAATATTATCACTATTGGCAGGGGTTCTGACTCTACACTGGCTAGCTTTAAATTGATCTACCTAACTGTGGGAAAAATTGGCCATAGTTGGTCCTAAGCAACTGCCTGAAAAGCCTACGCAATGGTTCCCCATTCCCCATCCATTAGCATAAGCTTGTTAGCGTGGCTTTCTTGTAGCCAGCTATTCGGCATGTAGTAGAAGGGAGGTCCTTTACTTCTGAGGTCAGTGAGGATCCATGTCTAGATGTGCCTCTGATAACAACCCCTTCCATTACTGCATGCGTCTTCAATCTTTGGAGGCATCTATTCCTACTCTGTTTTGCTAGAGTTCTTTATAAGCTCCTCTTTGAAATTTTTCAGTCAAAGCTGTGTAACAGGCCTAATATTTACATCTCTAAATCATCCTTTCCATAGCAACCATGATAATCTTCCTAAGGCACAGGTCTGGCCATTACAGTCCCTTGCTTTAAAACAAACAAACAAAAAACTTTCAGTTGTTCCCTATTGCCTCTAAGATAAAACATAAAGTCATCAGCCTGACAAATAATATTTTCCACGATCTAGCTCCAACTCAATTTTCTAACCTTTTTTCATGCTGCTCCCCTTCTTGTACTCTCCATTCTTGTCCGAGTAAATTATTATTAGTTGTTCCCCAAACATGATCCTTTGTTTTCTTCTACATTCATTCAAAGGCCTAGAATGTTTTTTCTCCTGAACTCTACCTCTTAGAATCCTTATCTTCAACTTTCAGTTCAGTTCTCACCTCCTCTAAGAAACTTTCCCAGATGCCCACATTTTCAAGTTACCTCTCACACCTCAATTTATCTTATACCCTACTTATTCATGTCTACTGTATCTGTTGTATCTCATCCTACAGGCCCCCCTCCCTCCACCTAGAATGTAAGCTCCATGAGGGCAAGGGCTGATTCATATTTATCTTTGTAACCTGGCACAGAACAGAGACTTGATACTTTTTGGTTAAATTGAATATTTATTTGTGTCTTATTTCGTTAGGTGAATATGGACACCAATATTCTCCTATGTTTTTCCTGAAGTCTTCATTTTGGAAACCTTACCCCAGGGTTGGTCATCAGATGCTGGAGAATGAGACTAACTCTACATCTTGCTCTGACTCTTTTGAACCAGTGCCTCCAGAATTTCATGGGAAAGAAGCTATTAGGTAATTAATTATCTTAGTGTACAAAAAGAAAAGTGACAAGGCTAATTTGGATGGTCAAGTGTGCAAAGTAGGCAAAGCTTATAAGACTATGAGTCTTTCCTTTTTTAATGACAACTCTTGGACCTCACCCTCAATTTCTCCCAAATACACACACACACACATGCACACACACACACACACATGCACACACACACACACACATGCACACACACACACACACACACACACACACACCTATTTTAAATGAACACTTCCATTAAAAAATTTCACGTATAGGAAGATTTTCAGTATTTACATTTACTTGAGGTATGTGGTCAATCTTCAAGCATGACTGTCCTCATGCTTTTGTTCTGCCTCTTTGCTTCCTTTTATTTTTAAAAACCCTACCTTATAGTCTTCTCTTCCCTCTTTATCTTCTTCCATTTTTCTCTTCTGAGATGGAGGGAACACAGTAATAAGAAAGAGAAAAAGAGAAATAAGGGAAATGTAGCAAGGTTCACTGTGCCTTGGATATTTGGATCTTTATCCTGTATTTCTCTGAATCAGGTTTTGCAATATGCTTCATTCATTTGTGATTTAAGAGGGTGGGTATACCTCCTCTTCAGGAGAAAGGACTAACTTGATCCTTCATAGCCCAAGTCATTCTGCTAAGAATTTGCTTGCTGTCCTATACTTAGTACTAAAATCAAACAGCCACTTATTAAGCAATAGTGGTGAGGGCAGAGTCAAAATGGCAGAATAGAGACTGAAACCTACCAAACTTTCAGCATTCCCCTCCAAACAACTTTAAAGTAATGTGTTAAATCAAATTCAGGAATAGCACAGGAAACAAAGTTGAAGTGAGACATTTTTTTCCAGCCCAAGAGAATTTAGAGGATTGGCAAAAGAGGTCTGTGATACTGGGGTGAGGGCCAGCCTGGAATGCACCTGGTGGCAACAACACCAAGAGACCTTGGAGGACAGGACAGTGTTAGCAGCAGCTTCAGGAACTCTCAGCCCAGAGATGCTCCAGGACAGAAAAGAATATTTGTGCTTGCAGCTGAGGGGGAGCAGGGAACTTCGTGGGTAAAGATCAGAGCATGGACCAGAAAAGCAATAACCACACTCCTCCCAGGATATCACCACCTTGGAAATGCCAAAAATTTGCAGATCCCCAGAACTAGCTCTGAAAACGGCAGTGAGAAAAAGTCTGAAATTTGAAATAGTTTCTCCCCAGCCCAGGTGGGCAGTACACAACTTTAACATAAAGTTCAAAAACAAGAAATAGCCTGGAAAAGTGAGCAAACAATGAAAAAGGAAGTGCCTATAAAAAGATACTGTGGTGACACTAATGATCAAGACACAAACTCAGAGAATGCAACAATAAGAAAACATCTATAAGCAAAGCCTCAGGAAAAAAATGCCAATTGGACACAATTACAATAAGAATACCAGGGCAAGCTAAAGAAAGCAATAAGAATGAAAAATAGAGGATAGAGAAACTAGAAAGAGGAAAATTTTGGACAAGAAATGAGAGTGATGCAAGAATATTGTTTTTAAAAAATAGCTTAGTTAAAAAAGGCACAAAAATACTGAAGAAAACAACACCTTGAAAAACAGAATGGGTCAAATGGTAAAAGAGGCACAACAATTCATTGAAGAAAATAATTCCTTAATAAGCAAAATGGGCCAAATGGAAGAAAAAAGGTAAAAAAAGTTACTGAAGAAAATAATTCCATAAAATTAGAATTGGGCAAGTAGAAACTAATGATTCCATGAGACATCAATAAACAATAAAACAAAGTCAAAAGAATTAACTACAAAGGACATATGAAAGAAGACTCTATCTGCATCCAGAGAAGTAACTGATAAATAGAAGTATGTATAGAATGATTTTATGCATATATACATATTTGTGTCTAATGATAGCCATCTCTAGGGTTGGTGGGGGGAAGGAAGAAAAAAAGGGAAAAGAGAAATTTACATTTATATGATAACTTTATTATATATTTTAAAAGAATAGAGAGTTGTACATAATAGACTTGCAATTTCATGTGCAATCATCTTTTTTTTAATTCTACTATGTTATGGAAATGCTTTCAGAAAAACCTGGAAAGACATAAATTGATGCAAAGTGAAATAAGCAGAAACAGGAGATCATTATACTCGGTAACAGCAACATTGTGATGGTGATCAGTTGTGAAAGACTTAGCTACTCTGATCAATACAGTGGTCCAAGACAATTCCAAAAGACTCATGATGAAAAATGTTATCCAAGTCCAGAGAGAAAACTGGTGGAGTCTGAGTGTAGAATGAAGCATAAGCTCTTCACTTTTTTTTTTTTGCTTTATTTTTTTTTCAACATGGCTAGTACAGAAATATTTTTCATGATTTTACATGCAGAATTGATATTATGTTGTGAAGAAGGTGCCTGGAGAGAGTGAGAGAATTTGGAACTCAAAATATTTTTAAAAGAATGTTAAAAGTAAATAAATAATAAATTGAGAAAATTTTAAAACATAAAAGCAATTGTGAAGAAAGACTAAAAGCCATGGCCCATAGGGATCCCAGTAGGTATTCAATTTGTGTTTTTATTTCTTTTTTGAAAGTACTTTTGTCCATTGCAATAAGAAGTTCTTCCATAGTAATTATACCCCACTTCTCTATTTTGCCAGACTGATTTGGGGAAATGAGAAAATGTGGAATAGATTGGTGTGGTGACAAAGGGAAAGATAGAAGAGAATCTATACCAATTCCCCCTATTCACAGCCTAAATATTCTTTGAAAACAACCTTATCATGAAAGTTCGTTTTTCTCCACTCAATAGTATTTTATTTTTCCAACTGCATGTAAAGATAGTTTTCAACATTCACTTTCATAAAGTTTTGAGTTCCAAATTTTTTGTCCCTCCCTCCTTTCCCTCCACATTCCCCAAGACGGCAAGCAGTCTGTTAGAGAATATCCATGTACAATCATATTAAACATATATTAAGATTCATTGTGAATGAGGCCTTTGGGATTATTCTTGCTTTCATTGATCCCTCTTTTCCCTGATTTCTCATGATATTTACATACAAACACTACTAAATACTTAAAAACTCAAGACCAAAACAGTCTGTTGGATGTCTCTCTTATGTTGTTAGTATTATAATCCTTCTAAGGTGTAAGTGTCCTGTGGGCAGGGTTCATATATTATGCTTCTCTTGTATCCCCTACAAAATTTAGAAGGGGCCTAAACACCTAGCAACTTCTCAGTATGTGATCAATGGATAGTGAACTGAGTGCTATGACTTGCTCAGCTACTAATTACTAAGTAACCTTGGAAAGTCACTTCACCTTTCTAGGCCTCAGTCCCTTTGTTCATAAAGTGAGGGATTTGGAATAAATGGTCTCTAAGGTAATTTATAAATTCTAATATTCTACATTTCTATGAACATATAAGAACAAAGGACAAGGATAAAAATGGGCATGTCTTTGGATGAAGAATAAATATCCCCCAAACTTTGGTGGCCCCAATGGTGGCATATCTGATTTAATATTTTTAAAAGTATTCTAGGATAGGTATTACTGGGGAAAATTTTCAAGATGCCATTAAATTCTCATGGGTAGTGATATGTGAAGCAGACCAGTACAGATTGCAAGATCTTAAGGAGTTATATGAGTAACAGATAAGCAATAGTATTTAATTTAGAGAGTAAATAATAAAACTAAATTTATAAGATCAATCAACTACAATCTCAAAAGAGTTATCTAGGTATCTTTGTTGACACATACCTAAAGATATTGTTCTGAAGTCAGAAGGCTCTGGGAAACAAAAGAGAAAGCATTAGCTGATCTGTTACAGTTATACCTTGTTTTGAGGGAGTGAGGGGTAGGTGGAAATAAATGAAAATTAGTATTTAGGAAAATGTAAAAATATGAGAGACGGTGTGATACGGCAGATCTGTATCTCAGAGAAACCTAAGTTCAAGTCTCACCTCTGACACCTACTCACTTTGTGACCAGGTCAAATTACTTCTTAGTACTCTGAGTCACTCTCTAAGACTATAAGTTACAAATGAGTCACCAATGTGCATTAATATATAGCATTTACATATCAGAAATTACCTAGGCCAAAATGGCAAATTTAAAACCCACCTGCCCCAACTCTCAGAAAAAAAGTTTAGTGTAATTTTTCAGTTCAAATCTCAAGTACATCCCTTCTTTGCATCACCTATAAGATCTCTGCCTAGAGTCACTCCCAAACTATACTGTTCATACTTCTGAGTAGGCAGTTTACATTCATTAAATGACTCGGAAAGGTTATCATCTCAAGATTGTTTAATCTCCTTTCAGAATCAGAAATCTAACAAAGGAATATAAAGGGAATCCTGAAAAAGTGGAAGCTTTGAAAGGTAAGAGGAAAAAATGAATTGTTGTAGTAACTTTTAAAATCTGTTATTTGTAATGACTTGATAGTGATCTCTGGCAGAACTGACTATAAATGCGAAGGACTATGCCCTCCAGGATAGAACTTGCCCTTGGAGTGTAAGCATAATTACTTTCTCCCAACTTTTCTCTTGGCTGGTCCTAGAGGAGTGTACTACTTACCATTTGTCATTGTTTCCATTCTATCCTTCACCAGGAACAGACCAGCTTCTTGGAAAATAGAGGAGGAGGCAGTGAATTTGTCTGAGATGCCTGCTTCTTACTAATCAAGCATCCTTATACCACTTAAATTTGCTTATTCACAACTCCTCCACAGACTAGAATAATGATCCTAAGTCACTCAAATTAACCTTCTGTATTTTTGAGGATAAGTTTTTAATAAAATTAAAATGTACATGAACTTTTTAAATATAGCTCAAGCCTCTTTAATGTAGATCATCCCATGGGGGATGTGGGGAGAAGCCTCTCTACCCTCCACCCTTTACTGCTCTGACAATCCAGGCAGAACACATTTTCTCTGCCTTTTCCTTCGTATACTAGCACCAACACCAAGATTAGCACCAACACTAATTCTCCCTCACATAGCCCCTGTGCTCAATTAAGAGCATACACAAATCAAAAGCAGTAAGAGCAGGTCAGATCTATAGTTTTTAAGGAACTACATGAGATCAGGAATTTTGAAGATCTTAAAGAACAAAAAATCTTGGAGTGTTTTTCACAATTGGTTCTTAAGCTGTAGTAATATTCCATTATATTCATGTACTGAAGTTTATTTAGCCTTCACCAATGTATGGGTAGGGCAGCTAGGTGGCACAGTGGATAGAGCACTGGGCCTGGAGTCAGGACCACCTGAGTTCAAATCCAGCTTCAGACACCCGGTACTTACTAACCATCATCACACAACGTGGCTGTTACTGTGCACAATGTTCTCCTGGTTCTGCTCATTTCACTCAGCATCAGTTCATATAAGTCTTTCCAGGTTTTTCTGAAGTCTACCTTCTCATCATTTCTTATAGCACAACAGTATTCCATTACATTCATATGCCACAACTTGTTCAGCTATTCCCCAATTGACGGACATCCCCTCAATTTCCAATTCTTTGTCACCACAAAAAGTGCTATTGTAAATATTTTTGTACATATGGGTTCTTTTCCCATTTGTATGATCTCTTTGTGATACAGACCTAGAAGTGGTATTGCTGGGTCAAAGGGTATGCACATTTTTATAGACCTTTGAGCATAGTACTAAATCGCTCTCCAGAATGGTTGAATCAGTTCACAACTCCACCAACAATGCATTAGTGTTCTAATTTTCCCACATCTTTTCCAACATTTATAATTTTCCTGTTTTGTCATGTTAGTCATGATAGATGTGGTGTAGTACCTCAGAGTTGTTTTAATTTACATTTCTCTAATCAATGGGCAAGTCACTTCTTAACACTCTAAGCAACTCTCTTAGATTTTAAGATACAGATGAGCTGCTGATGTGCATCAGTGGACAATGATTATATACCAGAAATTGCTTTGGAGTAATTTGGAGTACCAAATGGAGTTACAAATTCACAGTCCAGCATTAGTATTTTAGTCCATTTCAAAATTGCTTTTTAAAGTAATTGGACCAATTTCCAATTCTTCCATATGTTAAAATTATATCTTTTTCTGGTCCCCTTGACCCCATCCCCACCCCTCTCTAGGTCAGTATGGTAAATTTATAAGTAACCAGTACAAAGTGGCAATAGCAGAAAGTAAGATTGTAAAAGGGAACCTTGAAGTTGCATGCAAACTATCCCAAGTATCAAAGGAGCATAATTTACAAATGATGTCATATATTAAACAAAAATCACATCCTGGTAATATGCACAGAATCAGGGGAAGCCATCTAGACTCTGCTGTCAGGGATATTTGGTCCTATTAGGGAAATCTTAGATAAGTTCCAGAAGACCAGCAGTACGTCAAATGATGCTGATAATTTTGAGACAATGTGGACATGTTAACTTTAAAGTTTTACCAACAACTTTAAGAAGATTTGCATATGTTAATGGATCCCAAGGTGGCACAAAAAGTTAGTCTATTCCTCCAAATAAAAAATCCTATAAAAATGAGACCTCAAATCTCTAACACCTACTCTCCCATCTCCTAAAGATCCATGCTGTTTGAGTGCTCCCAACTCTAATCCATGGGCAATAGACTGTGCCTCTTCCCCTCCCCATCTTCCATATCACTGTCTGCCTGTCTTCACCACCCAATCTCCTGTCCCCACATCATCTGCTTCTGTTCTCCTTTTTGCCACTTGTCTCTATATTGTATGTGGCTGTTCATCCCTACACTTTCTGTACACTCTCTCTTTTTTAATAAAAGTATAATTGAAATCTCACTCCCTGATGCCATGGTGGTCTTTCCCAGCAAGTACTTAAATGGGGCATGCCTACTTCATTTCATAATTTCATAAATTGCCTCCAGGAGTATGTTAATGTGCCTGTCTTTCTTCAGTCTCGCCAATCCTTTTGCTATGTTTTTTCATCTCCCATTTTCTGGATATGAGGAGAAACCTCAGTTATTTTGATTTGTATTTCTTTTTTTATTAGTCATCTGAAACAATTTTTCACGTGGTGGTTAATAGGGCTGAGGAATGGTCAACATGGTGTTTGATGCCTGACAACTCTAACAGAAATGCCAGGAGCAGAACAGAGGTCTGTACATAATATTCATCAATCTAACCAAGGCCTTTGATACTGTCAATAGTGAGGGCTTGTGGAAGATCATGGTTGGTTGCCCGGAGAAGTTCATCAGTATTGTACGCCAGTTTCATGATGGTATCCTCGCATGGTTTTTGGATAATGCACAATGCTCTTGTATTTTCCTGGTCATCAATGAAGTGAAGCAGGGGTGTGCGCTTGCTCCCATGCTTTTTAGCATGATGTTTTCAATGATGTGGTCATATGCCTTCAATAGGGATAAACACAACATCAAGGTCAACTACTGCATTGATGGTAAATTATTTAACTTGAAAGGTCTACAAGCAAAGAATAAATAGGATGGAGAGTTGGTGCATGACTTTTTGTTCACAGATGATTATTCATTCAATGCAGTCTCTGAGGCTGAGATGCAGAGTATGGATCAATTCTCTGCCCCTTATGCTAATTTTGTCCTAACAATTAACAGGAAGAAAACAGAGGTTCTCCACCAGCTAGCACCACATCATCTATACATGGAACCATTGGTTATAGCAAATGGAGAAATTTTAAATGCTGTGGATAAGTTCACTTAGCTGGGCAGTATGCTTTCCAGGGATGTACACATAGATGATGAGGTTGACACATGCATTACCAGAGCTAGCTCAACATTTGGGAGTCTCTGAAAGAAAGTGTGGGAAAGAAGAGGTATTAGGCTGCCTAGCAAACTGAAGATCTACAGAGCCAGTGTGCTGACCTCATTGTTGTATGCCTGTGAAACCTGGACAATCTACCAGTGCCATGCCAGAAAGTGGACCTGCTTCCACTTGAATTGTCTTAGGAAGATTATGAAGATCACCTGGCAAAATAAAGGTACCAGACATTGAGGTCCTTTCTCAAGCTGAACTGTCAAGCATTCAAACTCTACTGTGGAGACTGCAACTCTTGGTCTGGTTATGATGTTCAAATTCCAAATGTATATTTGCCTAAAAGGCAATTTTTTTATGGAGAACTCACACAAGGCAGGTGCTCATATGATTTTAAGAAGAAGCTATACAAGGGCAATATTAAGGTCTCTCTGAAGAACTTTGGAAATGATTGTGAAATACGGGAGAAACTGTCACAGGACCACGCACCATGTTTGCCCACATCAAAGAAGGTGCTGTATGTACTCTATGAGAAAAGCAGAATTGCAATAGCTCAAAAGAAATGTGAGATGCACAAATTTAGACAAATCTCCTTTCCAAATATTCATATGAACTATTTGTACCTGACGTGTGGTAGAGACTTCCAAGCTCATATAGGTCTGATCAACCATAACTAGAAATATGTACCTTGACCTCAACATAATGATGTCATTTTGGTCCTCCTTGAGAACAAGGACAGATAGCAAGTTTGCTATTCATTTTTGTCCACTGTTTGTTCATTTCACATTGTCCTCTCCTTTTTACATATTGCTCTGCTTCACTCTCAGAAATATAAATTCATGAAGGAAGAAATATCAGCTGGAAGAATCGTTCTTTGACTGTAGTCACTGTGTTGCAAGCAAGGAGGCAAGTCTGACCCTTGTTCTTACCATGATCAGTCTCCATTCCTTTTGTTTCTCTTTTTATTATATATATATTTTTAAATTACAAGCATTTATTTTTCTCTCCCTTCTCCCCCACCCTCTGTGGTGGCAAGAAACACTCATAATAAATATGAATAATAAAGCAAAAAACAAATTCCCACATTAGTCCTGTCCAAATATCAATGTCTCATCATGCATATTTGGTCCATAACCTTTCCATCAGGAGGTGATTAGCATTCTTCATCACCAGTCCCTTGGAATCGTGTTTGGTTACTGCACTGATCAGAATTCTCTAGTCTAATTTCTTCCAGACTGCTCTCACTTTTTACCAACAGGTTTTCCCTCAAATAATCCAATAGCTAGGATTTTTGGATTTATCAAAGACTTGGTTACTTTGTTTTCCTCTGTATGTTGCATACCTAATCCTTTCTGCTGATTGACCTCTATTTTTTAACCGGTACCAAATCATTTTGGTGAATACTGCTTTGTAATACTTTTTTAGATCTGGTACTGGTACATTCCCCCCACACACACACTTCTCCATTCTCCTGTTTTTTTATCATTTCTTTTGAGATTCTTGACATTTTGCACCTCCAGATGAATTTCATTTTTTTTTCTAGCTTTATAAAGTAATCCTTTGGTAGCTTGATTGGTATAGCGCTGAATAAGTAAATTAATTTAGCATTCTTATTTTATTATACCGACTCATCTTACAAATGAGCAATTTGTATTTCTCCAATTATTTAGGTCTGTCTTTATATAAAAATGTTGTATTGTTGTATTCATATAGTTCCTGTATGTGTCTTTGTAGTTATAATCCCAAGTATTTTGTAAATTCCATACTTTATTTTTAAAATTAATTTTTAATTCAATTTTTAAAAAAATTGAATTCCAAACTCTCTCCTTCCCTCAAACCCCTCCCCTATCCATTGAGAAGGAAAGTAATACTATGTCAAGTATACATGTAAAATAATGCAAAACATATTTCTGTATTAGCAATGTTACAAAAAAGCAAGAAAAATAGCATTATTTAGAGCATCTTTTTATGTGACTATTGATAGCTTTGATTTCTTCTTCTGAAAACTGCCTTTTCATATCTTTTGACCATTTATCAATTGGTCCATGGTACTTTAAATGTAATTTCTCTATCTCTTCTTGATGGTTTTGTTACTAAGATGAAGAAATGATAAGTTATGTAGCTTATTTTACATCCTACCACTTTACTGACATTATTTTAATTAATTTTTAGTTGATGTATGATGATTCTCTAAGTAAATCATCATATATAAATTTACCTGTAAGTAATTTATAAAAAGTAATAGTTTTATTTCTTCTTCACCTGTGCTTATTCTGTCAATTTCTTTTTCTTATCTTATTACTATATGTAGCATTGCTAGAACCATATTAAATAAGAGCTTTGATAATGGATGGACAACTTGGATTAACCCTTAATCTTAGTGTAAAATCTTCATTTTTCTCTATTATATGTAATCCTGGCCCTATGTTTTCTTGTGTGTGTGTGTGTATGTGTGTGTGTGTGTGTGTGTATGTGTGTGTGTGGAGGGTGTTATATCTGGTCAAAAGCCTTTTCTGCATCTATTGACATCATCATTGGGTTTTTTTGTTATCCTTATTATTAATATAGTCTATTATGTTTTTTGATTGAGCTTGTTCCTCTGGAAAGCCTGTGATCTTTAAGTTATCTTTGTATCTTCTGTCTTGGAGGCCAATCAATTTGATCTATATTAGACCTATAAAAGAGCATTCATGTACCCTTTTCAGGTTATTTTTCTTGCTACTTCTTGCTACTTTTCTTGCCAAATTTTCTTCTACTTCTGTATATTTGAGTTCCAAATCTATTATTCTCTCTTTCAGAGACTCTTCCTTTTGTGCAGACATTCTCCATCATGCATCCTAATTTTTATAATCTAGTGTTTGTATCCTTTTATTCTTCATTGAAAGCTCTGATTTCTGACCTAAGTAAAAATTACTGGTGCATTAAATTTATAAAATGATTTGGGAATATTTATATTTTTATGATCATCTTTAGATCTAATATTGTACAGTGACTATCTCTCCCATTAGTAAAACTCTTTTAATTGTTTTGAGAATATCTTTAAGTTGTTCTGTAAGTGTTTTTGATAGGTTAATATGCACAGAAATGATATTTTTAGTCATGATTGCAGATGATATTTCTTGTTTTATCAACTTTTTTCTGGGTTTCATTTGGAGTTTTTTTGTTTTTCTTTGTCAAGTATTTTTTTTTATCTTATCACTTACTTTAAAAAAACTTTTTCATTTAACAAAAAGTACTTTACTGTAACTTTTAAACTTTATACTCTTTTACTTTGCTGTATTACAAATTAAAGTAATTGATAATGCCAATTTTTTTACTTTGCTTTATTAAAAATGTAAGTAATTGACTACTTCAATTTTTTTGTTTTAGTCCTCTTGAATATTTCAGACTTCATCTAATCTGGAAATACAGATATTTTTGCCTTTTATGATACTAATTTCTTTTCTAAGTTGTATACCCATATCTACTATTTCTAAAACTGTGTTAAGCAGAAGTGGTAGAAATGGGTAACTCTCTTCAACCAATAACTTCTCATTATCATGTCAAATATAAAATATTTGTACTACATTCCTTTGAAATACATGAAAAGAAAATTAGATTGAAATTAATGTATGTTTAGTTTTCAACATTCACTTCCATAAGCTCTTGAGTTTTAAATTTTCTCCCCCTCACTCTCCTCCTCCCTCCCCAAGACAGCATGCAATTTGATATATGCTCTACATATACATTCCTATTAAATGTATTTTCACATTAGTCATGTTGTAAAGAAGACTTAGAACCAATAGGAGGAACCACAAGAAAGAAGAAACAAAACAAAACAAAAGAAAAAACAGAGCAAATAGTATGCTTCCATCTGCATTCAGACTCCATAGTTCTTTCTCTGGATATGGATAACATTTTCCATCATGAGACTTTTGGAGATGTCTTAGATCCTTGCATTCCTGAGAAGAGCTAAGTCTATCAAAGTTAGTCATTGCACAATGTGGCTGTTCTGTGTATAACGTTCTCTTGGTTCTGCTCACTTCACTCAGCATCAGTTCATTCAGGTCTTTCCAGGTTTTTCTTCACCTGAAAACTGCCCATTCATATCCCTTGACCATTTATCAATTGGGGGAATGACTTGTATTCTTATAAATTTGACTTAACTCTCTCTATATTTTAGAAATGAAGCCCTTATCATAAACACTGGTTGTAAAAATTCTTTCCAGTTTTCTGCTTTCCTTCTACTCTTAGTTGCATCTTCCCTCCTAATCTTGGTTGCATGATTTTTTTTATATATGCTTTTTGTTATGTTTCTAGAACTATAAAAATATCATTGAATCATGCACTATTAGATCTGAACACCAAATCATTTGGAATCATCTCATTCCAAATTTTTTCAACCACCTTACTCTATATGATATAATGCTAATGTCAACATTTTGGTCTACCAGCTTGTGGTGCAATGGGATAAAATGCTTGACTTAGAGTCAAGAAGATCTGAGTTCAAATTCAATTGCAGAATTCACTAACTGTGTGGCTCTGGGCTAGTCACTTAATCGCTGTTTATCTCAGTTTCCTTATCTGGAAAAAGATGGGCATAATAATAACACCTACCTCCCAAGGTTGCCTTGAGGATTAAATATGAAAATAAATATTAAGTGTCAGTACCTGGCATATAATAAACACTATGTACATGTTAGCTATTAAAACAAAATAATTTTTATTTCAATCTTAGGTTTGCAATTGGACATCTATGAAGGTCAGATCACGGCAATACTTGGTCACAGTGGAGCTGGGAAATCAACACTAATAAATATTCTTAGTGGATTATCTGCCCCAACAGAAGGTGAGTGATAAGTTGCTCAACCACAAACTGATTGATAAATAGATCAAGAGATATGGAAAAATTATTAATTTCCAATATGTAAAGAGGCAGTGTGGTTGAGTAGAAAGAGCATTTGGCTGAGAGTCAAAGCATCAAAATTCTCATGCCATCTCTGGCATTAACTAGCTATGTTGCCCAAGACACTGAATCTATCTGAGGCTCAGTTTCCAGATCTGGAAAATGAGAACATTAGGCCAAATGATCACCAAGAATTCACATTGAATGCTAAGGTGTTGTAGAGACTGAATCAGGGAGTATTCCTAGCCTACTTAATTCACAGTGGTTAGCAGAGGTCTGGCTGAGCATAGAGCAGCAGTGACTTGGTGCAAAGTGTAGTTGGGACAGTTTATAAGATTAAAGAATGAGAGCTAGAAGGAAACTTTTATTTCTGAAAACTGACTATTAGAAGTGACTTCACATTGAAAGTGGAACTGAATCATTTAAGAAGCAGGGATGAGTGCTTTCCAGATATGAGGGATCACCTGTGCAAAGGTATGGAGATGGGAATTGGAAAGATTAATTCAAAGAATAAATAGGCAAGTTTGGCTGGAACTTCTTGTGTGGGCAAAGGGGCACAATATGAAATTAGTCAGGAAGAGAAAATTATGGAGGGCTTTAATTCCAGGGTGAAAAATTTGAGTTTTATTATAAAGGAAATAAGTAGATATTTAGCAGGGACTGACATAGTCAAACATGGTTTAGGAAGACTATTTTGGTCCCTCTGTTAAAGATGGCTTAGGGAGGGTAGAGACTACCAGGAAGGACAGCAAACAGGGGAATAACAGGCAATAGTCTAAGTGAGAGGTGAGGAAGACCTTCAGCTAGGGTGCTTGCAGCACAAATGGAGAGAAGGCAACAATTGTTAGAGATGTAGGGGTTGGGAACTTGATTTGCTATGGGGTGCAAGGAAGGGAGAACAGTGAAAGAAAACTGGTTTTGAACTTGGGTGACCAAAAGGATGGTAGTTATCTTGACAGAAATAAGGAAATTTGAAGGAGGTAAGGGTTTTGGGAGAAAGATGTTGATGTATTGGTTCTGATATGACAATGGGACATCTAGGTGGAGATGTGCAGTAGGAAGTTGGCAGGACAAAGGTGGATATGTAGGCATCTACCTAGACATGATTTTGAACTGATGGAAGAAGATCATAGCACCAAGAGAACATTGAACAGAAAATGAAAGTCTTCTAAATTTGGGGGCGACCTAGACATATTTTTAAAGAACAGAGAAGGATATTAATAGAGATTGAACAAGAGAGGGGGGTAGAGAAAGGAGAGAGAGAGAAAGAGAAACAGAGAGAGGGGAGAGGGAGGGACAGAGAGACAGAGACAGAGGAGAAGGAGAAATGGAGAAGGAGAGGGAGAGATGGAAAGACAGACGGACAGACACAGACACAAACAGAGAATGATTGAAAGGGGAGGTTACCTTAAGCAAGTTACTTAACCTTTCAGGGAGACTTCATCTTTTAAATAAAGCAGTTGAACTAGAATCAGGGGTGGGGAACCTGTAGCCTTGAGGCCACATGTGGTCCTCTTGGTCCTCAAGTGTGGCCCTTTGACTGAATCCAAACTTCACAGAACAAATCCCCTTAATAAAAGGATTTGTTCTGTAAAATTTGGATACAATCAAAAAGTTGTACCCAAAGATCTAGAAGGCCACATGTGGCCTCAAAGCAACAGGTTCCCCACCCCCGATGATATCTAAGGTAAGGCCTCTTCTAGTTCTGACATTTTGTGATTATGTTAAGAATATTGTGGCTCTCTCAACTGACAAGTTTTGCAATCCATTATCTATAAAATAATGCATGTTATGTCTGTTACGTGTTTGTATATACAGTGAAGTTTTTTCCTAACTGAACAAAACCTGGAATTTAGCATAATACCCAAATATTTAAATTGTTTAAATATCTTTGTAGGATCTGCTAGCATCTATAGTAACAACCTCTCTGAAGTGATGGAATTAGAAGAAATCAGGAGGATCACTGGTGTTTGCCCACAATTTAATGTGCATATTGATTTCCTTACTGTGAGAGAAAACCTCAGGCTATATGCTAAAATCAAAGGGGTTCCACCAAAGATGGTGGAACAAGAGGTAGGTAAACATTTTAGGACAGATTTGTGGTGAAGACTGAAATTATTCGTCCTTGGAAATCTGACTATTTCTGCTCAATTATCTATATAGAAGTCAACTGATAAACTTTAAGCAGGGAGAACCTGGAATAAATTTATCTTCGTTTAAAGAACAGTGAGAAAAAAGAGCTTCATTGAAAGCATTTTCAGTTTTTTGAATTTGCTCTGCTCTTTTGATTAGGTGCAAAGAGTTTGTCTGGAATTGGAAATGAAAAGTATTCAAGACACCTTTGCTGCAAACCTAAGTGGTGGACAGAAAAGGAAGCTGACCTTTGGTATTGCCATTTTAGGTGATCCTCAGGTATGTCAGATGGAATTGTAAGGTTTCAGACTGAAGAAAATGAAAAATATAGGAAGGAGGCTACTAGGAAATACAATGCAATCTTTTTGGATTTTTTCCCCAAACATTGTATACACACACACACACACACACTCACACTCACACACACACACTTTAAGATTTTTATGTTGCTTTCCAAAGGAGCCTCACTTTAAATCCAAAGGTCTCTTTATTTGCTTTCATCCTCTGTAGGTTTTGTTGTTGGATGAACCAACTGCTGGATTGGATCCTTTTTCAAGGAACCAAGTATGGCACCTCTTAAAGGAACGCAAGGAAAACCATGTGATCCTCTTTAGTACCCAATTCATGGACGAGGCTGATCTTCTTGCTGGTGACACTCAGTTTCTTTTCCTTTCTATCACCAAGAATCTGGGGAATCAGGGAAGCATGGATCTTATCTAGGGCCATGTCTGCATTGAGAAACACAGTGATAGAAGATATGTTTCCATATATCAAATGTCTGCAGTATGGTAGCACTTTTATTTCCAAAGGTATACTGGTGACTGCATCAGTGAATTGAATCTGAAAGCCATTTCATTTACTGTAAATTTGCTTGGCAAGCAACATTAGAAAAAACAAAGATTTGTATTTTGTTTTCTTTTTATCAGAGCAGTCAATTTGAAAACTCTAGGTCATAGTATCTGGTTTGATACCTTGCCCTCTCCCCTCAAAAGAATGGATCCCCAAAAAAGATCTGGATAATACAAACATAACCTAGAAGTCATGACTAGCTTTAGAATACATCAGAATTATTGGGCTTCAGATTAAATCCTGCATTTTAACTGTAAATGGTATATTCAATACAGTGAGACCAACTTGTCCTTCACCTCTCCCCACACTTCACACATAACATTTCTAAGTGAAGAAACAACTTCCTAACCTACTTTATCCTTCCTTTCTTTTTGCTCAGATTGGAAAGTCTTTATATCCAGTGGGAGACTGAAGTGTGCAGGCTCTTCTTGGTTTCTAAAGAAAAAATGGGGGATTGGATATCACTTAAGGTACTACAACTTGAGGAAGTTTAAGGATTGGTTGTATCAATACTTCTAGGTATTTAAAGAATTTGACTAACATAAAGAATACTCCTTGAAGTTTGAAGCATATAATTTTAAGAAAAAAAAAACATTTACTATTCTACACAGCAGAAACCACATATATGGAACTCATTACTGATAAACAAATCTAAAGAAAGTCTGAATTAGCCCTGAGGGGCCACAGGTTCTGTATTCAACTCAAATAACCATTCTTAAATTACAATAGTAAGAATTACAGCTTTACTAAAGTGATCAAAAGAGATGAAGATATTAGAAAGTAAGGATGCCTGATGAGAAGCCAAATTTAATAGCAGTCATAGCCAAATGTGGGGTTAGCAAACATGGCTCCCCATGTGTCTCTTTATCCCTGATGAATACTTGTCCTAAATCCCAATAGCAGCAGCCCATGAGAACAGTAAAGTGCTTGCCAGGTCAAAAGAGCAAAAAAATTTTCCCTCAGAATTTCTCCTATCTCTCTCACCCAATAGAAAATAACATCACTCTGTGGGGAACTGGATCAATTGTCAATACAATTTGTATTTTTTTCATAAAAAAGGAGACTTTCTATGAGAATATACAATTTTTTGACTGGAGGCTTTATGTCTCTTTTCTATATGGGCTGCAGCTATGGAGGTATTTCCTCATTCTGATTTATGTAAACAAGAGGGACACTAAATGAGATTGCTATAGGATCTGACCAAAGCCTACTACAAGGTACAGGAAAGCTTTAGATGGAGTCTTAAAGCATGTATCCATAATAAGCAAAGAGTAGCTGGCATTACCAACCTTTTGAGGTCTGCATTATGAGGAGACTCTGGTCCATGCAAAACATTTCTCGCCAAAACTGTTAGGGAGAGAATATTAAAAAATAAAATTAAAATTAAATTAAAAATAAAAAATATAGGTAATTGGCCTGACTCATGGTAATGTCTTTTATAACCTTGTATTCTCATAAAAATTCTTATTTTTTTGTTTGTTTGTTTTTTTTGTTGAAAAAAATGAAAATAGTTCTGGTTTGAGCATTTTTGTTGAATCAACAATTCCTTTATTATAGGGTCTAACATACTTCTGCATCTATACCTTGGGCAGCTAAGTGGCACGATTGATAGAGTGCTGCTCCTGGGGTCAGGAAGACTCTTTTTCATGAGTTCAAATGCAACCTCAGACTATCTGTGTGTCCCTAAGCAAGTCATTTACTGTGTTTGCCTCAGTTCCTCATCTGTAAAATGAACTGGACAAGGAAATGGCAAAGCACTCCAGTATTTTTGCCAAGAAAACTCCAAATGAGGTCATGAAGATTCTGATATGACTGAAAGATGACTGAACAGCAAAGAAAATGCCAATATCTGTTCAATATCATCTGTTTGAGAACATGGTCAAATTCTGAATATGGAAACTTAGACAAACTCTTCACCTCTGCAATTATAACCCTTTAAAACAACTTCATCACCCATACTTAATAGTATAAGACAGATTTTTGCATTTTAGAATGTCCCTTTCTGATGTCACACCCTAAAATGTGTTCTCCAAGTTCACTTATCCCATGGACCCCGTTTATTTCTAGGTTCCCAAGTTCTGCAGAGGTTTCTTGGACCATAGTTGCTAAAAGTGAGATGAAATCTCAAGCTGTGATATTTAGTATATTTAGTATGGCTTTGCAAAATAATACAGCAATAATTTATTAGGGTTATACAGCTATCACAGTCATCATTTCCAGGACATGCAGAACAATAATTTCTATTTATTTTCTTGCTGCAAGAACACTGTTATTTCACAACCTCCACCTTCCCATTCATTATACTTCTTGGAACCAACCCCCAGCTGCTAATGAAATAGTCACTTACGGTTTAATCTAAAGTTGCATAGCAGAAATATAGTCTCTATTTTCTACAAAAATCTCTGTTCAATATTTGTATTCCATGCTGTTTGTGTCATGATTTCTCTCCTGTTTTCTTCATAAATTTATATAGGATACTTTGCTGATATCAACTAGTCAAGTTAACAATGAATAAAGAGCAGGGATCACCCTTGCTTTCAGGATATCCCTCCTACTACACACTACATGCCAACATAGGATCATAGATTAGAACTGGAAGAGAATTCTGAGGTTATCTAGTCTACCTCTTTCTTATACAGATGAGGAAACTGAAGCCCAGAGAGATTACGTAAATTTTTTTTGCCCAAAGTCATACAGTTAACAAATGGCAAAGCCAGGATTTGAACCCAGGTGTTGTAACTCCGAGTCCGGCAATCTTTCTGCCATATCACATTGCCTCTTTAACATATCCATTGGGAATCATCAATAAGTATTTATTAAGTTCCATTATTTATGAAGCCATTACATTTTGGAGTGACCATTCTCAGTGAAGAGTGAATCTACTAGAAGAGATTCAAGAGAGAGACATTTATGGTGTTGTTCAGTCATTGACTCATGTCCAGCTCTTTGTGATTCCATGAACCATAGTATGCCAGGCCCTTCTATCCTCCACTATCTCTCAAAGTCTGTCCAAGTTTATGTTCACTTTTCTTTTGCTTATCTTTCCCAACAACAAGGTCTTTTCCAATGAGTCCTGCCTTCTCATTATGTAGTCAAAGTATTTAAGCTTCAGCTTCAGTATTTGACCTTCCAGTGAATAGCCTGAATTAATATAAGTACTGACTGATCTGATCTCCTTGCTGTCCAAGGGACTCTCAAAAGTCTTCTCTAGTACCACAATTTAAAAGTGTCCATTCTGCAGTATTCAGCTTTCCTTATAGTCCGAGGACATTTGTAACAGTTTAGAAAAAAATCTCTTTTCCCCAAACCTCGAACTTGAATGCAACTTTGCATTTTGATTTTTAAGTAAGCAGAGGATTTCTTCCCTATCATAATAGTCACTCTCATTTATATATTGCATTAAGTTTCATAAAGTACATTATATGTATTATCTCATTTGTTCCTCATAACAACTCTGGGAAGTAGATGGTATTATTTATCCCATTTTATAGATGAGGAAACTGAGGTCCAATGAGGCTAAATGATTTGTCCAGGGTTACATAACTGAATGTACAATCTCGGTGTTCTTTTATGAAAATTAACCCGCCGCTCAAGTGAGGAAGCCCCAACCTCGCCTTCATTTGAAGAAATAGTATGTTCCATAAATAATTAATGATGAACTGGGCTAGTTGCATAGAGGAAATTAAAATAGGTCAACTATATGTGGATACCTTAGAATCATCTCAGCTTGTCACTTGCTTAGAAGCCTGCTGAATGAGGCAAGAACTCTCCCTCCCTACATTTTCATGAATTCAATTACATTCAACAAATATTTATTGGATGCCTCCTAAGCTCAGAGCACTGAAGATGCTTGGAGGAATAAGGGCCATAGGGTAACCAATCACTACTCTTATTAAGTCATCATCTAAGTGGGTTTTATGGCACATAGGAAGGAAAGAAAAGGAAAGGAAGGAAAGAAGAGAGAAAAAAGGAAGAAAGGAAAGAAGGAAAGAAGAGAGAGAGGAAGGGAGGGAGGAAATAAGTATTTTAAACTACCCACAATGTGCCAAACACTATGCTAAGTAAATTAATTAATTAATTAATGTTATTATTGTCACCATTTTACAGTTGGGGAAACTGAGGCAAAAAGAAGTTAAGTGACTTGCTCAGGGTTACACAATTAATAAATGTCTGAAGCTGGATATTTAGTTATATCTTACTGACTCCAGGCCCAAAGCTCTATCCACTGGATCACCTCTGAATCTCAAAACACTACAAAAATTGACAATGTTCTGTTACAGAAAGTGGCTCCAGAGGAGTCTGATTGGGCTTTAAAGGATGTGTAGGAATTCATTAGTCATTGGAGTTACTTAGAAGAAATTCATAGCTATCCACAAACAGTATCATTATATTTCCTTAGAAATTCTAAGGTCAGGTTTGGAACACTTGATAAATAATCTTTTCAGGACAAGGGGACAGAAAAGCAGGATGACAAAAGGAAAGAGAATATAATAAGGTGATAGGGATTAGAAAAGATGACCTTGAAGGCCCTTCTAGTGTTAGGATTCTGCAATTATATAAAAAGTTATTGGATGACAGTTATATAATGAAACCTATAAATTATTACTCTAGTTCTTTCATATGACTATGCCTGGTCTCCCCCCAATTGATGCATTTTTTCAAAGCCTGAGATTTTGTTTTGTTTATACACACACACACACACACACACACATTTTTTAATCTTCTAAAAATCTTGGTAAAATGTCATGAACACAATAAACATTTGATTTTTTTTCCTAAGGTGATGGTAGTAGTAAAGACAAATACAAATAAGTTATACCCATTTTTTCTTTATCATATTTCAGTTTGCAAAGAAGTGAATCTTGTGATACAGAAAGAATAACATCTCTCATTAAACATCACGTTCCTGATGCCAAATTAACTGCAGAAAGTGAAGAAAAACTTGTATACACATTGCCCTTGGAAAGGACAGCTTTATTTCCAGGTAACATAATAGGGGTAATTAAAATCAAAATCTAGAAATAATACTAAAATGAAAAAATCAATTTTGGGGCCAATTCATTTGAATGAGGATGAAAAATTACTATTTGAAAAGACATTGGCAGCTTTAAGTATGTCTTGAGAAAGGTGATCACGATGGTTAGGGGATTTAAAATTGTTAAGTATATAAGAATAAATTGAAGAAACTTAAGATTTTTACTTTGGATAAAGGAACACTCAGAGGAGGTATGTGATAACTATAATATGGAATTTGAAGCACTATTATGAGAAAGAGGGATTGAACTTCTGAAGATTTCTAGAGGGCAAAAAATACAAGTAATAAGTAAAAGTTTCAGAAATACAGATTTTTGATTCATACTTGGAAAAACTTGCTAATCATTAGAGCAGTCCAAAAGTAGGTTCTATAGCGTTAAAAGGTAGTGAGTTCCTCATTACAAGCAGACTCGAATTAGAGATTGTACTGTAAAATGAATTCTTGCTGGTTTGAAGTATGTAACCTCTGAGACCCTTTGCAGGTCTGAGATTCTTTGAAAGTTGTCCTGTACCAATGAGAAAATGTAGACCAAAAGCACTAGGAAAAAATTAACCATTGAGATCCTATACAAATTTGGAAGTAATCTATTTAAAAGTTGTCTATTTCTTGTGAAAAAATCTCTAGTAAAATGTTTCAATTAGTGTTTTGTATACTTTGAATATAATAAAAATATTTTAGATCTAATGCATTATTTTGGGGGGGAGTTTTTTCTGCAGAAAAATATTAATCCAAAATGCCTAATTTTATTGATAAATATATTCATTCTCAGACTCAGTAAAAAGTTTTTTTTTATGGTTTTAACATGTTTTGGCAATTCTTTAGACCTTTACAGTGATCTTGATAATTGTACTGACCAAGGCATTATGAATTATGGTGTTTCCATGACAACTCTGACTGAGGTATTCTTGAAACTAGAAGGAAGAACAGCAGCTAATGAAGCAGGTAAAAAAATGTCACATGCATTGTAAATTAATAAATGAAATATCATCTGATGTTTATAAAAGTTATTCAGATGTCCTGATTTTCAAGGGCTCCAACCTAAGACCCAAAGCTACGAATCTACTTCTCCATGCTTCCTCTGACCACCTTTCCCCTGCCCAACAACATATTATTTAACTAATTATGATATTCACAAAACATATTTATCTGATTCAAAGTAAGGCATTAATAGTTAATACTTCCTAGCCATTTTGCAACCATTGCACCTGTACTCCAGTCATTCTCCTCCCACTGGAACCTGCACTCTGCCCCTGACCCTGGTCTCTAACAGGAGAGCTTTTACCCTATCTTGCCCAGATCCAAGCCTCCATGTCACTTCCTGGCTGTTTCCAAACTATGTCACCTACAATCTAGCCATATTCCTCACTTTCTTCCCACCAGAAAGTAATCCAAAAAGTAAACTGTGCTCTGATAAGTGACCTTTCTCTTTATTTATGCCTGGAACTAGGCACCCATGGTGACTTTTTGACCATTTCCAAAATGTCACCCTGCATGTTTCCTCCTCATAACTTCTCCTTCATGTATGTCTTCCCCCTTTAGAATATAAGCTTCTTGAGAGCAGGAACTGTAGGAAGCCGGAAAGAGGGATGAGTTTTGAGGAAAATATGAGTTCCATTTTGGACATATTCAGTTTGATATATCTGTGGGACATCCAGGTGGAAATGTTCAATAATCAGTTAATGATGTATGATTGGAGCTTAGGAAAAATACTAGCAATCATCTACATAGAACTAATAGTTGAACCTATGGGAGCTAATGAAATCACCTAGATCAAACCTTTAGAGAGGGAAAAGAAGAGAGTCTAGGACAGAAGCTAAGGTGGCTTGTGACATGGGTAATGACCTAAAAAGGGAACCCAAGGAAATGTTCAGCCAGGTAAAAGGAGAAGCAAGAAAGAGTAATTTCACTTTAAAAAAAAAAAGGAGGAAAGAGTATATAGGATGAAGAGAGCGTCAACAGCATAAAACTATTCAGAAAAGTCAAGAAAGATGAAAACTGAGAAAAGGACATTAGATTTAGCAAATAAGAGATCAATGGTAGCCTTGGAAAGGACAGTTTTTCAACTGAGTGTTGAAATAAGAAGCGTTATAAACATCTGAAGTGTGAATAAGAGGAAAGGAAGTGGAGACAACAAATACACATGGCTTTCTCTTTTGATGACTCTTTATTATGCAAGCACTATGTACTAAGGCATTATGCAAGAAGCCACATATATACAAAGATAAATTTGATATACTCAAGAAACTGATTCTTCTAAGTTAAATGCAAAAGTCCTTTTGTCCTTTTGTTGTTGTTCAGTTATTTCAGTCATGTCCAACTTGTTGTGACCCCATTTGAGGTTTTCTTGGCAAAGATACTGGACTGGTTTGCCATTTACTTCTCCAGTTCATTTCATAGATGAGTAAACTGAGGCAGACAGGGTTAAGTAACTTAACCAGGGTCACACAGCTAGTATCTGAGGCGGGATTTGAACTCAGGAAGATGAGTCTTCTTGACTTCCATCCCAACACTGTGCTACCCAGCTGCCTCCTTCCTTTTGTCCTAGAAACACGCAATTCAAGTATTTATTAAGTGCTTAAATTATATGCAAGAACGTACTGTGTGCCAGGCACTGTGCTAAACACTGGGGATACAGATAAGAAAAAAGACAGGGTCTGCCTAAGAAAGGAAGTCAAGAGTGGGGCAAAGAGTGGGGTGGGGTACTTGGCACAGGGACATGATCCTCCATGGAATCAAAACTAAGCAAGAGCTATGGATGGAAAGTTGAAAATTACCTGGAAATTCAGATTTCAGTATTCTATATAGGAAGCTAGGTGGCTCAGTGGATAGAGTGTCTAGGGTTCAAATTTGACCTCAAACACTTACTTAGCTGTGTGACCCTGGGCAAGTCACTTAAATCTGTTTACTTCAGTTTCATCATCTATAAAATGAGCTGGAGAAGTAAATAACATACCTCTCAAGTATCTTTGCCAAGAAAACCCCAAATGGGGCCTTGTAGAGTTGGACATGACTGAAATATGACTGAAGGACATAAAAGATGGCTTTGGCTGCGGTTTAGTGCTCTACTCTCTAGCCCTTCAATCAGAGGGGAGAAGAAGCTGAGGAAGTTGAGAAAATGTTGAGTATAATAACTAAGTCAATCAGCAGGATGATGAGATTTTAGATGATCAGCTTATCCTGGGTGGAGAATGATGGTCCCAGTAGAGCTGCTGATAGAAATTTTCCATATGAGAGCAGTTGCCATGATGCCGGATAGGGAAGGACCAGTATAGCTTCCAAAGCTCACTGGAAGTCTCAGTAATATGAAAGTGTCTCCTATTTTAGCTAAAGCAGCACCCTATTCCTCTGCCACTTTCATAGAGTGGGGAGAGCAAGGGAAAATTTAGAGTTAGCCATGTAGTTGAAAAAAATCAGTTCCTTTCAGCATGCCAAAATGCTGTCACTCATAACAGTTAACTGAAAACAGGCAGAGAATATCTGAGTATCCTTTATATGACCAATATTACACAGACAGAAACAAACCAGTCACTTCCCTCAAGATGATAATATTCTACTAAGGGGATGCAATATCTTCCTTTGTAATTTATTTATTGTTTTAGATGTTTCAGTACTGTTTAACTCTTCGTGACCCTATTTGGGGTTTTCTTGGGAAAGAAATTGGAGTAGTTTGTTATTTGCTTCTCCAACTCATCTTATAGATGAGAAAACTGAGGCAAAGAGGGTTAAGTGACTTGCCCAGGGTCACACAACTAGTAAGTATCTGAGGCTGGATATGAACTCAGGTCTTCTAGGATTGGTGCTCTATCCACTGTGCCCCCAGATGACCTTGTAATTTATATACATATATAATTTGTGAAATCACCTCAAAAATGTTTTTAAAAGAACTACAGCTTTTATGTACATCTTGCCTTCTCTACTGGAGTATAAATTCCCTGAAGACAGAGACTGTATTTATATTTTTTTTTCTTCCTTCACTGCCTGTCTCCATACCTTGGAAATAGTAAGCATAATTATTGAATTTAATTAAAATAATCAGTCTTCATTTGTTTCCTCCATTTGTTTAGAATTGACACTATAAATACAATATCTGAGGCTTTTTTTCAGATACCCCTAAAAAGGAAACTGTTATGTTTTGAATCCTATTTTGCTTATAAGGGATTTATTTTGTGCTGTTCTTTTCTCAATGTGTCTGCAGATTTTGGCAGTCCTGGGCAGGAGCAAACAGAAGTCACCAGACATTTTGAAAACTTTGTTGAACCAGAGCAAACTTTCCCTTCTCTTCCTGGAGAGAAGATGGAGACAGTCAGTGGCATGGCTCTCTGGAGACAACAGATTTGTGCAATTGGAAGGGTTCGTTTCTTAAAATTAAAGCATGACGGGAAAGCTGTTGTGTCATTGTGAGTATCAGAATCCTTCTGATTCATTTAAGGCATAAATACATATTTTTGGTCTCTGAAAATTTTTCCTCTATTAAGTCCTACTCTGATGCCCTGTCATGGTGACCCTGAATTCTTGAAGTCTATACCAGCTCAGTATGAGCTCTAGCAGCTTTTACCATGTTTAAAAAGAATTCAGGTCTGGTCCTGGCAACAGATTATCTCGCTTTTTGAGGATCAGCTAACTAAGCACAGAGATGCTTCCCAGCAGTAGGCTGATTGCATGGTGACCAACACTTTTGCCATGAAACAAAGAAAAATGTTTCCATCCTATAGAGCTCCCTCTCTTTTCTGTAGCAACAGTTGCAAAATGATAGTAAAGGAGACAGTTGGTGCTAAAAGTTTGTAGTCTTTAGTCTTTAGATCATTTATAAACATGAGCTTAGTTGTTGGTACTAAATGTGAAATCCTCGTCCAGTGGCCAACTAATAAATATACCACCAGAAGAACTAAGTTACATCAATCTTGATATCTCTCTGTAAACAATAACAGAAGACAGAAGGAAGTTTCAGTTAAAGGAAAAATGGCTCAAAGTTTCTTCATAAAGGAACAAATAAAGGAGGATTTGGTTTTATTGAATCTAATGGCAACAAGAAACAATATACCATGAGACATGATCATCCCATATTGTAGTACTAATGATAATCATTTGCCCCCCAAAATGTTATGTAAATAATTGTCCCTTATATGCTATTTTTCCCCCAGAAGATCGAGAAGTTCAGAAATTATAAAAATGATAAATCAAGAAATGATAAGACCCAATTCAATGTCCAATCTAAGGATTTCTCTATTGATGATGGAGATCTTTCCACATGCTCCTGTTTACAAACCACATCATGTTGTTTGTATCTAGCCCAAGAACATTTCAGGGTATTCTAAATGAGATCTATAGTCGCTGAGTTAGGTCTAATTTTCCACACAAGAAAACTAAGTGGATGTTTTTCATCCTGTGGTTCAGACTGTGACATACAGCTGAATGAACAAGCTATAGAGTTTATCCATTGATACATATATTTTATTGTGGGATCTTTTAAGGCAATTGGGGTTAAGTGACTTGCCCAGGGTCACACAGTTAGTAAGTGGCAAGTATTTGGTCTGAGGTCGCATTTGAACTCAGGTCCTCCTGACTTCAGGGCCAGTGTTCTATCCACTGTGCCACCTAGCTGCCCAATACATATATTTTAGACAGATAGTAGAAATGGGTATGGAATCAAGCAAAAGGAGGAGTGCAAACTGGATTACATTTAGAAAATCTTACAGTTCTTTTAGTGACCACAAGATTCTCCCTGAAACAAATGTCCATCTTTTCAAGGTTCCTTCTGGCTCTGGAGTTATACTCCTATGTTCATATGCCTAGGATTCATGTGGACATTCTCTCGATCAATAAACATCAAAGACAAAAGACATTATAGCTCAATGAAAAGGTGCCTCACAGGCTATTCTCAGACTTAAATAAAGAAGTTGAATAGAGTTAATTTTATTGTAAACTCAAAAATCAATTATATACATATACACACACATATAATCATACTATATATAATTTTTAGTTATTCTTACACTGTCATATTCATGATAAGCATAATTTTAAAAGACCGCTATCTACATGAAAGGATGATAATGTAGAGATATTCTATGCAGAACTTGTAAAGAATCTCCAAACTAAGTCAATGATATTTGTTAAATGCAGTTGGAAGATGGACACTGGGAAGGATTGGGAAAAATAGAAGTAAAGACTATCCATTATGGATATTTTCTACAAAAAAAAGAAGTAAATGATTACCGTTGGAAAATTGTGCAACTCTTTTAACACTCCTATGTTGGTCTAATGGTCTAATTTAATACTAATACAATTTTTCCCAGTAGTGCTGAGTAGCTGAATATCATAGAACATCACAACCTCCAAAGAATTAAAATTCCAAGTGACCCAATGGGTAATGGAAAAATGCACAGTTGGGGAGAGGAGACTATAGCATTTTATCAATAGTGACATGTATAATAGATATAATCATAATCATAGTTAACATTTATACAATGTGTTAAGGTTTACAAAGTGCTTTATAAACATTATTTAATTTTACCCTCACCACAACCCTGTGGTCTAGGTACTATTATTATCCCCATTTTACCAGTGAGAAAATTGAGATAGTGAAGTTAAGTGACTTGCCCAGGATCACATTCTCAGTAAAGGTCTGAAGTTGGATTTGAGCTCAGATCTTCCCAACTCTAAGACCGGCACTTTACCCTCTCTGTCACCTGACTGCTCTGTATGAAAACTGAAAATAGAAATATATTATTAAGAAAATATGTGACGACAAAAGGATAATCATGAAGTGAGGGATAAGAGATGGACAGTCTACGTGCTGAACTAGTGTCCATAAAATGTGATACTTTCAGTGTTAGAGAGAGCCGCTGGGTAGGGGTGGGGAACCTGCTGTCTTTAGGCCACATGTGGCCTTCTAGGTCCTCAGGTGTGGCCTTTTAACTGAGTCTAAGATTTACAGAACAAATCCTTTTATTAAGGGGTGAAGTTTGGATTCAGTCAAAGGGCTGCACTTGAGGACCTACAGGGCCACAAGTGTCTTTGAGGTCGCAGGTTGCCCAACCCTGTCACCATAGCTATGACTATTGGCATGAGGGGTGGGAGTGGGAGAAAGATCTAATAAACCTTTCTGGCTTGTATACAAGGCATAGAATGCCCTTGACATATTTTTTTTTTTCTTGACGGGGTCAAATAAAACAAAACTGAATTTATGCTCACTTGTGATGTTTTCTTCTTTCTAGATTTTTGTTACTGGCGTTTACTTTGATTCCCATTGCCCTTGAACATATACTGAGCCAAACATTTTATCATCCTACTCCTTGGAGATTTTCTCCTGATATGTATTTTCTCTCTCCTGGACAGCAACCACAAGCTCCTCTCAGCAGCCTATTAATTGTCAACAACACAGGTGAAGAAATTACATTAACGTGTTTAAGTGGATCATTTTTAGTTTTAAAAACATCTTTTCCAATTCCCCAGTAGGCCAGTAGATTTATTATCTAATTCAATGGTGTCTAAATGCTTTTGATTACACACCCTTCCATAAAATGCATGTACTTACACTCAAAATAATATATGAATATTTAGGATATAGGGATAAGACATGTAATTTCACTGCCATCAGGAACTGCTGATGAGAAAATTTTCTCTACTCATGAAAGTATGCACCTTCTCTGTGACTTGTAACCACAGAGCGCCAAGAAGTTAAGCAATTTATCCAAGATCATAAAGTCAGTATATGTCAGAGGTGAGACTTGACCCTAAATCTTTCTATCTTTCTATCTCTCTGTCTACTACACCATGGTGCTTCTCCTATAGTTGAATTTAATTGAGAAGGTTTTTTTTACCGTTGATATACAAAATTTAAAAATTAACATGATTTATTTCACTTTTATTTCATACTGTTCCCCTTCTTTTCGTGCTTTAGAATGTACATAATATATTAGTACAATAATATATGTGTGTATTATAGATAAAGTCTATATATGTGACCCTGGGCAAGTCACAAACCTCTATTTGCCTCAGTTTCCTCATCTGTAAAATGAGAATAATAATAGCACCTACATCCCTGGGTTGTCGTGAGGACCAAATGAGATAGTATTTCTGAAGTGCTTGGCATAGGGTCTGACACATAGTAGGCTCTATATAACTGTCAGTTACTATTATTATTATCATATACCCATATACTGCTATACTAACATGCCAATATATTTGTACAAATTAGAAAATATTAATACTGCTTTATTCATATATTAATTACATATATTTATTTAAATTATACACATATACTTTTATACAAGTATCTGTTTTATAAATACCCAAAATATAAATTAAATAGGATGAAAATATGAACTAAAAATATTTTAATTTTTTTATTAGTGGTATAAAAGTCTTAATCAACAATTAATGAAATAAGATATTTTAGTAATAGTGTTATTGAACATGCTTTACTCTTTTTTTAATTATACTTTAACACTTTGTGATATAGCCAGTCAAAGGTCCAGCTCCAAGTTCAACTTATTTCTTCACTTGGTTTGCCATCTATCCCTGAACTATTGTTGTAACCTCCTAATTCAACTCCTAGCCCAGTGTCTTCCCTGCCCAATCTGTCCTCACCGTAGTTGCCAGTGTAATTTCCCAAAAGGTACAGGTCTGACCATGTCACTCCCTGATCACCTCTCCTCAATAAACTCCAATGGCTCTTTGTAATTAAAAAATCTAGGACCAAATATAAATTCTTCCATTTAGCATTGAAAACTTTTCACTTACTGACCTTTCTTATCTTTGTAGTATTTTAACACATTGCTCCCTTTAAACATGGTCTTCCAACCAGTCTGACTTACTTGCTGTTCTGTACATATGACACTTCATTTTCTGATTCTCTACCTGTCCACTGGTTGAATCCCAGGCCTGGAATGATCTCCCTCCTGCCATCTCCCTTTTATAATTACTGGCTCCTTTTAAAACTCAGCTCAGGCACCACCTCCTCCAACTAGGTCTTTCTGTACTCCCCAGCTATTAGTGCCCTACTCTTTTAAGCTACTCATATTTATCTTGTTTATACTGGTTTGTGTACATGTGTATCTCTGTTAGAATGTATGCTTCTTCAAAGCAAGAACTGTTTTTACTTTTTCATTTCATACCTAGGGTTTAGCACAGTTCAGGGCACATAGCACTTAATAAATCCTTGTCGATTGATTGATTGTCGTAACTGAAAAAGATACCTTACAAAGAGACTTAAGTCCAAATGGAAGATATGCGTTGCTGGGTTGAACTTAGTAAATCAAAATATTCATATCCAAATCTCATTCACCAAATATTCAAAAGCTAAATTGAAATTTAGCTTGCAATTTTTGGCTTCTTTGATGTCAATCATTTGTTCTTGCAAACTATCCAGAATAGTAATAATAGTAGTAGTAGCAGCAGCAGCAGCAGAAATAGAAGAAATTGTAGTGGTGGTAATAGTAGTAGTAGTAGTAGTAGTAGTAGTAGTAGTAGTAGTAGTAATGAAAGCTATCGTTTATATGGTACTATAAGGCTTGCAAAGCACTTTATATGTGTAATCTCATCTGATCTCACAATAACAATCCTATGAGGTAAGAGCTATTATTACCCTCATTTTACAGATGAGGAAACTGTCTTAAAGAGGTTATATGATTTGCCCAGGGTGACACCTAGTGACCCTGTAAGCATGAGATAGGATTCAAATTCAGATATTTCTGGCTCCAAGTTCAACATTCTATCCACTGTGCCACCTAGTTGTTAGATACATACATATATACATACATACATACATACATACATACACACATACACACATATATTTAATAACATGTTCAAAACCCATATAAACTTTTCATATAGAATATTTTAAACAGGTTTGAAAATTCTGTTTCCAAATTTAAGTGAACAGAAATGAAAGTTTCTGTAGGAGACACAAAACACTTTGGCATTAAAAGCTTGGTTTTTAAATGTCTCACTAGACATAACTTCATGCTATCATTTACTATTATCTCAAGGCACAATGTACCTGGAGGAAGAGGTTTATCGTTAATAGAGATGTCAATCCATTTTTCAAATAATCTTCTTGATGATTTCTATTGGGGAGGGGGCAGACTTCTTTTTGAATCTGATTAAATCATCATTGTTTTTATCTCATGTGATTGGCAGAGAGTTCATACTAGAAGTCGGAGAAATGCCAGTTCTACCATTTTCTTGTTTGCTTATATTCCCCCAATTAGCATTATCTTCAATCTATAGTTTCTTTGCAAGAGCTTTCCTAAGTCTTTTGTTCAATTTGTGAGTCTATATAACATTAGACAATAAAATCTTTTAAGCCATTTAACTGAGCACACATAAACTTAAATATTTTGTGATATATTGCAAGTAAATAAATGAGAGAACCACTGTCCATCTATCCATGTAGACACATGACTGACTATCTCGCATTCAGATTTATTAAGGGTACTGGTGTTAACCTATATACCAAATATCTATAAACCTTAATTTCTCTTTTTAAAATTCTATTGATTTTTATATCACCTACATTTCTCATATGTCCCTCACCTCCTCCCTTCCCAGAGAGTTATCTTTCATAATAAAGAATAAAAAAGAGAAAAAAAGTTCATCAAAACTAGTCAACTATAAAAAAGTTATAGCATTATATGCAATGTTCCACAACTGCAGTCTACTACTGCAAAGAAGTGTTTTAAGCTTGGTCATTATAATTTCACAACATTCTATTTTGGTTCTTTTGTTGTGGTGGTTATTCTTTCCATTAAACTTGTTGTAGTTATTGTATGCATTACATATGGTATGTATTGTTTTCCTGGTTCTGCTTACTTCACTTTGAATCCATTCACATATCTTCTTGTGCTTTTCTGTATTCATCATTTCTGTTTTCACTGACTGTTCCCCCTACCTGGAAAGTTCTCCCTCCTCATTTCCACCTCCTGATGTCCCTGACTTCTTTCAAGTCCCAACCAGAATCCCACCTTCTACAAGAAGCTTTTTCCCAATCTCCCTTAATTCTACTGCCTTACCTCTATTGATGATTTCTAATTCATTCTCTAAAAAAATTTATTTGTACATAGTATTTACATATTGTTTACCCCTATAGACTGTGAGTTACTTGAAAGCAGGGACTACCTTTTGCATTTTTTTTTGTATCTGCAGTGCTTAGCACAGGACCTGTTACATAGTTGATGCTTAACAAAGGTTTATTAGCAGCCCAGAAATATGTCATAACATGCATATACTATAATTTATTTAGTCATTCCCCATTTGTTGGCATCCACTTTGCTCCCAGTCATAAAGTTTAATTTCTTTGAATTTTAGATTTTTAAAAATAAATAAAGTCTAATATTTTCTTACCATACCCCTGTGGATTATCTTATGCAGGGAACCTACTTTGGACAACACTGACCTATTCTACTTAAGTCTTCCCTCCCATAATGCAAATCACAAACACTACATAACTGTCTACCTTGCTTGATTCCCATCTGTGTCTCTCTATAAATTCAGTATAGTGGGCCCAACATGCTATGACTTTCCTAAAATTCTTTTGTGAACACCAATGGAACAATTGGGCTCCTGAGAGGCCATCAGTGATTCTTAGAAAACATACCTAACCTTTGACAGAAACTAAAAAAAACACCTCGTTAGAGGAGGGTATAAGGAATGATGTGTCTGGAGTCTGTGGTGATTTCTGAGAGGATATATCCCAAGCAGAGGATTACAAGAAGGATTAAAGTTTAAGCAAAGCTTCCACAGAACAGAACACATATTAAATGATTTCATATTGTAAAAGTAAATGGAAGAGATAATTTCGACAGATACTAAATGCTGAAACTGCAGGTTGGGAGTAAAGAGTAGACGGGTAGAAGACTGAAAGACTGAGCTTCATTACTAGAAAAGAGAAAGGGTTATAAGGGTTTTTTAAATATGTAATTTTAATTCCATAAATTACTTGGACATAGAAAATCTCTTTTAAAAATCATAATATACAGTGATCTAAGACAATTCCAAAACAGTCACAATGGAAAATTCTGTCTGCATTCAAAGAAAGAACTATAGAGTCTGAATGCAGATCAAAACATGCTACTTTCACTTTTTTTTGTTTTTTCTTTCTCATGGTTTTTCCCATTTGTTCTGATTCTTCTTTCACAACATAACTCATTTGGAAATATGTTTAACGTGACTGTACATGTATAGCCTATTTCAGATTGCTTGCTATCTTGGAGAGTGGGGAGGAAAGGAAGGGAGGGAGAAAAATTTGGAACTCAGAATCATAAAAAATGAATGTTGAAAAGTATGTTTACATGTAATTGAAAAAAATGAAATACTATTTAAGTAGAAAAAATTATAATAAAGAAGCTTGCAATGTCAATGATAAATTATTTTTCATATTACTAAAACTTGAATAAAAAAATTTCTGATTCAAGAAACCTGCCCCATGCCATTTTAGCAGAATCTGTTGCAGACTTGCGCTGTCATTTTGGCTTAATACAGTATGGGACGTTTAAATTTGAAAGCTTAAAAAATACAACACTTTAATGATTTCCTGGTGTCTTCTTCTTAAATGTTTATTAGGATCAAATATTGAAGATTTTATAAATTCTCTGAAGCACCAGAATATAGTTTTGGAAGTAGATGACTTTGAAAAAAGAAATGGAACATCTGACCTTGCCTACAATGGAGCTATAATAGTATCGGGCAAAAAAGAGGTAGGTTGGTCTCTATTCCCAGCTTTTTATCAAAGTGTTTATATTATTATGTCTGATAAGATGGAGAGAAGGTTACTCTCACTAGTTTACATGGGCTGATAGTTAAAAGATCTACTAGCTGGTTTTGGAATCAAATACAAAATTCTTCACAATCTTGACTCTGTGGACAAATTACTTCATGTATCAGTTTTTTTCCTAAATGAAATACTTTTTAATTTTATAGAAGTTACTAATTAACTTCAATACCCAAACTCCCAATAAAATAAAAGATGATGCTTTTATAGTTTTGATATTAGTATTATATATGAACATGAAAATCAATCAATAAGCATTTACTAATGAGGAAGATAGTTGATGGACTTAAAGTCAGGAAAATTGACTGAATTTAAAACTTACCTTACTAGCTATAGCTTACTAGCTTACACTTACTAGCTATATGAAGGTATTTCCCAGGGTTGTTGTGCCTTTGTTTCAATAATGTGTGCCTCTTTGTGACCTCATTTTGAGGTTTTCTTGGCAAAGATACTAGAGTAGTTTCCCATTTTCTTCTCAAGCTCACTTTACAAATGAGGAAACTGAGGCAAATAGGGCTAAGTGATTTGCCCAGGGTAACACATATACTAAGTATCTGATGTCATATTTGAACTCAGGTCTTCCTGACTCTAGACCAACCCAGGAGCTCTATCTGCTGTGCCACCTGGTGCTCTATAAATACTATTACATGTGCTATTATCTTTGTACTACTATGTACCAGATATTGTGCTAAATGCTACTGATTTAGAAAAAAAATCCCTGCCTTCATTCTAATGAGATGAAATTATGAATGACAATAAAATGTAGTGAAAAGAGTGCTGGGCTTACAATTAGGAAGAAATGGATTCAAATCCTGCCTCTGACACTTTTTAATTATGTAAATGTGAAGGTAAACCTACCTCAGTCTCATGGAACCCACTGTCATAGCTGGTTGTGATGTACCTTAATTGAGAGAGATTCCATAATAACAAGATTATACATCCTTGATATGTGAAAGTCATAGCATTCATTGGACAAACTCCTAGATTCAGCTTTATATATGACATGAATAAATGCCCCTCCATTTTCTAGTGTAAAACATGGAGCAGTCTGTGTAATAAACTATACAGTCCATTGTTTTAACAGTTAACTCTTTCTCCCTCAATAGCAAAGAAATATCCATGAAGGAAGATACTAGAACACTACAAAATATTTTTTTTCTTCTGGCTAAATTCCAAAACTGCTTTTGTGAAAATCAGTCTGCTCTCAATGTCAGCTCAAAATAATGGCTAATAAATACAATACTGTGAGTAAGACAGAGCTGGGCTGTGTCTCTCTTTTTGATTATATATAGGAAATTTAAAATCTATTTAGCTTAAGCTAAATCACTGAGGGCTCCTTCATCCACATTTAGACATAATCTTTGTGTATTTGGGGGAGGGGGGATCAAGAAAAATTTATTTAATTATTTTAAACCCTCTTTTGGTAAAATTTTGAGCTCTAAATTCTCTTCCTCCTACAAGGCAAGTAATATGATATCAATTATACATGTGAAATCATACAAAATATAATTCTTTTTAGCCACGTCACAAAAAAGCAAGGAAAATAAAGTGAAAAATTATATTTCAAATTGCACTCAGAGTTCATCACGTCTCTCCAGATGTAGATAGCATTTTTCATCATTAGTCCTTTGGAATTGTCTTGGATCATTTTATCGATCAGAGTGGCCCAGTCTTTTGCAATTGATCATCATTACAACATTGCTGTACTATGTACAATGATATCCTGTTCCTGGCTCATTTCACTTTGCATCAGTTCATATAGGTCTTCCAGTGTTTTTCTGAAACCATCCCCCTCATCATTTTTATAACACAATAGTACTCTGTCATAATTATATGCCACAGCTTGATCAGTCATCCCCCAATTGATGAGCATCCCCTCAATTTTCAATTCTTTGCTACCACGAAAAGAGCTGCTATAAATATTTTTGCACATATAGGTCCTGTTCCTTTTCCTTTGATCTCTTTGGAATACAGACCCAGAAGTGGTATGGCTGGGTCCAAGGGTATGCACAGTTTTATAGCCCCTTGGGTATAGTTCTAAATTGCTCCCCACAACAGTGAGACCAGTTCACAACTCCACCAACAATTCATTAATGCACTTGTTTTCCCTCATCCCCCTAGCATTTGTCATTTCTGATAGCTGTGAGGTGGTACCTCAGAGTTATTTTAATTTGCATTTCTCTAATTGCTAGTGAGTTAGAGCATTTTTCGCATAACTATAGACAGCTTTTATTTCTTCTTAAAACTTCCTGTTCATATCCTTTGGCCATTTATAAATTGGGAAATGGCTCTTATTTTCATAACCTTAACTTAATCCCCTATATATTTGAGAGATGAAGTCTCTATCAGAGAAACTTGCTGTAAATTTTTTTTTGATATTACTTCATTATGTATTTCACTCTTTAGCAAAATCTAGTTTCCCTGATTATCTCTTTTAATACAATCTATTTTTGCATTTGCTTTGTCTGAGATCATGATTGCTACCCCCGCCTTTTTAAATTCAACTGAAGCATAATAGATTCTGCTGAAACCCCTTATTTTAACTCTCTATGTCTCTTTTCAATAACATGTTGTTGGATTCTAATTTTTACTATCTAATTCTACTTTATGATTGAGCTCATCCCATTCACAATTATGATTATTGTGTATTTCCCTCCATCCCATTTTCTTCTGCTTATTCTTTTCTCTCTCTGTTTTTATCCTGCCCCTTTTCAAAAGTCCGTTTTGCTTCTGATCACTGCCTCCTTTAGTCCACTCTCCCTTTTTTCATCCTTCTCCCCCCCCCACCTTTTCTTTTATTCCCTTCCCTTCCTATTTCCTTGTTGGGTAAGATAGATTTCTATACCAAGCTGAATGTGTGTATGTATATAGATGTAGAGAGATATAGATATATTATTTTCTCTTTGAATCAATTCTGATGAGTTTGAAGTATAAGAATTACCTGCCATTCCCTCCCCCCCCACTATCTTTTTGGGTAAAAGCTAGATTAAAAACATGATTTCTGAAGAATAAAAAATATATAACAGTAAGATAAATGAAGTTGTATACTAGAGTAGGCATTACTTCTGACTCAAAGAAGCTTCAGGACCTTATGCTCATTCAACATTCAAAAGCTAATTTTCTGAAATAGGTTGGCAAACTACAATCCAAAGACCAATTCAGTCCACCATCTATTTTTGTACTGGTTTATAAGATAAGAATGGTTTTCATATTTTTAAATAGACTAAAATTTTATTTAAAAATTTAAAAAAAAACATTTTTAACTCACTGCCCAGATTTGACCTGCTGAGTAGAGTTTGCTCACCTCCGGCCTAGAAAATCACATCAATTTTTTAAAATTTGATATGTGTAAATTAGAGCTCTCAAGAGCCAAAAAGTTCTGTATTTTATGTCTTGTCATAGAAAGCCCCTAATTATAGAATACTTCAAACCAAATATCCATTCTAACAGGAAAAGTCAAATTATGCATACAAGCTACTTCCATACCCACTGCTGTAATTTGTTCTCAATGAAAATTACAATATCAAAGTATCAATGAAATCAATAAAATTTTATCACAACAGGGACATTTATGGTTTATTAGCAAAAAAAAATTAAAAATTTGTGTTTACCTTCCAACCCCCTGTGCTTACTTGCTGATCATGTTGGTTTTGAGATAAAAATAATTAAATCTCTAAATAAGATGATAGATATTTATTCATGAAAATTTATTATATGAAGTGCCAAAAATCATGTTTTGAAGATATAGGAATTTGTAAATTATTGATTTACTTTTTTATATTCTACCAGAAAAAAATAAACATTTTCTATCCTTTGGAAATTGGGATGAACAGTAGTATTATCTCATTCTGGGGCCTAATTTTTCTTTCTTTTGAATCTTAGGTTCATTTTTCATGGGAAATACTTCAGTCCTATTAGCTTCTAGGAGATGTTGATATTCAAGTCCATTTAAGTGACAAATATATACAGCTAAAAACAAAATTCAGCTAAATGGCTAATAGCAATATTCACTGTTTATTCCAAAATTCTGATTTCTTACATATACTAGATAAAAATCACAAAATGTGGCAAATGCTAAAATTAAACATACCTCATCGTTCAGACCATAGTCTTAATGATTTAAATAATGTTTTTATATTTTCTGTTTGAACGCTTATATTGGCTCTTTGATGACTTTGAGTTCACACTTGTTTTGTTTTTAAGGATTATAGATTTTCTCTTGCATGTAACACCAAGAGACTGAACTGCTTTCCTGTCCTAATGGATATTGTCAGCAATGGAGTACTTAGAATGTTGAACTCCTCCAAGCAAATTCACACTGAGAAAAGTCTATTTTCTTTGGTTAGTATGAAAATATCTCAATTTTCATTCACTGTTAGTCAATGAGTAGTTTTAGTGAATAAGTTTCACAGAAAACTGAAGCTTGCCATTTTTTATGCCAAAATTATTTTTATTATTTTTTTATGAATGAAAAGTTTTCTGAAAGATATTTTACTTTTCTACCTCATTAAACAAAGCATACTGAGTATATTGTAGAAACCTTCTATCAATGACTTAGAGTCTTTGAAGAATTTTAACATTAGAGAGGACATAGAGGCCATCTGGTCTTACCTCAATTCACAAGTAAGAAACTGAGGCTTACTGACCAAGACCCTAAGATCAGATGATTTAAAAGTAGAAAGAACTTTAGAAATCATTTAGTTTATTCCTCTCATTTAACATTAAGGTAACTGAGGCACAGAGATCTTAAGTGAATTGCTTAAAGTCACAAACAAACCAATGACACAGAATCACAGAATTTCTGAGGTGGAAACAGTCCCAGAGGTTATCCAATCCAACTATTACCTGAACAGGAACCTCCTCCAAAATACAACCAATAAGTTATCTCACCTTTCCTTCTCCACTGGATCCAGTTAGAAGGAACCTCAGAAGCTATCTAGTATGATCCCATCACAAATAAGGAAAGTAAAACCCAGGGAAGTTAAGTGATTTGTCCAAGGTCACACAGAAATTAAGCATCAGAGATGGTATTTGAACCTATGTTTTCTGACTCCTGAGCTGGTACTTTTTCCACTGTAACATGCTGCTTGACGTTGCATTTTCCACTGCATCATTTATTTTCTCAAAGAAATAGTAAAACTCAGAGTCATGGGAATTGTGTTCAAATCTCAGTCTGAAGTTTGTTACTATATAACACTGGGCAAATCACTTAACCTTGATAAACCTCAGTTTCCTTAACTGCAAAATGAGGGGATGGGACTTGTTGTTCTGCCATTTTCAGTCATGTCTAACTCTTTGTGACCTCATTTGGAGTTTTCTTGGCAAAGATACCAGAGTGGTATGCCATTTCCTTCTCAGCTCATTTTACAGATGAGGAAATGGAGGGCAAACAAGGTTAAGTGACTTGCCCAGGATTACCCACACAGCTAGTGCCTGAGGCAAGATTTGAACTAATGCCTAGGGTCTCATTTAGCTCTAGGTCTAAACTGATCTCATCTTTACACTGTAATGCTCCCACTAATTCAGAATATTTTAATACTCTAAGAATCGGTTATTGAGCACTGGGTTTGGAATCAGGAAGACTCACCTTTGTGAGTTCAAATCTGGCCTCAGACACTTACTATCTGTGTGATCCTGGGCAAGTAATTTAACCCTATTTGCCTCAGTTTCCTCAGCTGGAAAATGAGCTAGAGAAGTAAATGGCAAACCACTCTAGTATCTTTGCAAAAAAACAAAAACAAAAACAAAATAAAACCCAAATGGGGTCATGAAGAATCAGACACAACTAAAACAACATGTGTAGTGTGTAGTGGTTATTTTCTCTAATAACCCGGATTACAAATAGCAAGTCTTGAAAAGGAGCTATACCTGAAAAGCTTATCACTATTCACTCAACCTGCTAGTGAATCTCTCTGAAACTAGGCTCAAACAATATGTCACCCTACATGCAAGGACTTTCCAGCTTAATTAGACCTGCCAGAGCTTATGCTCCATATGGCTTTAGGATGAAAGATCACATCAACACTTTTAGCTTGAGTACTTCCCTAATTGCAGAAAATTTGCATTATCACTGGTCATAACTTTCTGTTTTACTTCTTATACCTCTTTGAATGACAACATTTACTCTTTTTTCTTTCAGGAAGTTGAGCCCAGCTCAATAACTAACACCGAGGGAGATGTGTTCTTGATATTGGCAACAACCAGTCTTTCTCCTTATTTTGCAATGAACAGCATCATTGATTACAAAGTAAGAAAAAGTCACTGAAATGAATTTACTTTAATAATTGAAGGCGAATTATATGTATGTACATATGTATACATATATATCAAGTGTTCCCCTTGAACAATGTTTGAATGTTTCCATGAATATCATTTAATTCAGTTCCTATGTATATTTTGCACTAGTAGGTGCTTAATATTGCTTGAAACAAGTGAGAGTACATTGTGCATCATAGTGTTTTGATGCAGAAGAGAGATGTAAAGTGACTAATAATGATGGATATCAGTCTGGAGGGAAATGAGAGCCAGAGAGGTATCAAAGTAATAAATATAATAAACAGAGAAGTTCTAAGTGGACAAATTCACTAAAGAGAAAGCCAAGAAACAGAAAAATTTAGGATAAAGGAAAATGTCCTTCCTCTCTTAACCTCAATCCAAAAAATCAGATACTCCTTCAAGCAAATGTATTATTATTGACAGAACAATGTCAGAAACCAATAAAGACGAAGAGATGGTAATGAAAAAATCAGCGTGAATTAAGAAAAAATGTTGAGTTTAGCCATCTATTGTCATTAAAAAGACTCCAGCACTATTCAGTATAACAATGGAGCAAACTCAGAAAGTGGGAAGTACAGGCATTATTATTTGCACTTTACACATTAGGAGATTGAAACCCCAAATGGTTAAATGGTTTGCCCCAGGTCACATAGCTAGTTAGTGCCAAACCGGCATTCAAACTCACATATCTGGACTCCAGGTCCACTGCTCTTTCCACTACACTATTTTCAAGGCCTAAAAATTGTATTGAAGAATTAAAGCATCTAAGAAGAAATTTATGGAAATTTAATTGGGGTCATAAATACAAAAATGGATGAATCCTCCTCATTTTTAAGGCTTAAGGAACAGACACAGTTGGGTTTGTAGATATTGGTACACAAAACACTCAGAAAGATACAAAAAGTATGAAAAACACTTGAAGGGAATATCAAAGAGAATATCTTTTCATTATCTACATTTTTTGTTGTTTATCTAGAATAAATTTGGCTGAATTTTGCCAGTTTAGAGAATTTAGTTATTTCAGTTTTGATAAGAACAAAAATATATTTAAACTATGTATATATGTATATATATATATATATATATATACACATACATAATTATTGTTTTTTAACATTCAAATGCCTTTATGATCTTATCAGTTCAGGAAGTATGTATTCTATTTTCAATTGTATATGATTCTTCATGATCCCATTTAGGGTTTTCCTGGCAAAGATACTGGAGTGCTTTGCCATTTTCTTCTTCAGCTCATTTTAAAGATGAGGAAACTGAGGCAAACTGGGTTAAGTGACTTGCTCAGGGTCACATAGCTAGTAAGTGTCTGAGTCCAGATTTGAACTCACAAAGATGAGTCTTCCTCACTCTAGGGTCAGTGTTCTATCCACTGCACTACCTATCAGTTCAAGAATTCCCTCCAGTGATATATATTACAACTTACTTATGCCAATCCATTTGATGTGACTCTTGTTCAAATCTTCCCCAAAGCTTACCATAAAGAGTCCAATCAGCTTGCTGGTGGTCTTCCTTACTTTCTCCTGACACTGCTTGGGTACTAGTGGAGCACTCTGGCTATCCACCTGTCATCATTCATTCTTGCCATGTGATCACCCCAAATTCTTTACCATACATTTGTTTTATGATGTTTTTTGCTCCCATTCTTCAGAGTTCTTCCTTATTTATATGTTGCAGTCAATATCAGATCTAACATTGACCATCCCATTATCTTTTGTGTCATAATTATTTTTAGTTCCTCAAAGGTAGTTGAGTTTGATGTCTTGCTGCTATATAGCAACACTAAGAGAATATTAAGATGGAAAAGGTGAGCCTTTGCTCTCATGGTAAGCTTGGAGTCAGTAAAAGAAACCAAACTAACAACTGACCCATATGCCTATGATCTCATGTATACAGAATATGAGAACTATCTACTCATGCTCCCCTTAGCTTTCACTGACAGCAGTATTTCATTTTGAATTTTAGAACCTGGGGTGATACAAGTCATACAAGCAGGGAATGACAATTACTACAGTTGAAGTCAGAAGGACCTGGTTTTGAATCCTATTTCTGCTATTCTCTACTTGTATGAGTTAGGGTCAAGTCATTTAACCTTGGTCTTAGTTTTCTATTTTAAAAAAAGGGGGGGGGCAGAGCCAAGATAAAAGCAGTGTAGCAGAGTAAAAGCAGTGACTTGCTTGAGCTCTCCCCCAAACCCCTCCAAATTCCTATAAAAATGGCTCTAAACAAATTCTAAAGCAGCAGAACCCACAGAAAAGATGAAGTGAAACAAATTTTCAGCCCAAGACAACCTGGATGGTTGATCAGAAAGGCAGAAAGGTATATCGTGCCGGAGGGGGAGAGGAGTGTAACTCGGTGTGGGCATGCAAGCTGCAGCAATCATGGAGCAAGCCTTAGAGGACTGAATCACAGGTAGCTGTGGTGGTTTCCAGACCTCTCCACCCACAAACACCAAAGACAACTTGGAAGGTCAGTGGGAAAAGTTTGTGACTGTGGTGACAGAGAAGCTAGGTTTCAGCCGCAAGTCCTGAGCATGTCCCTGGGGTGGCAGCTGCCTCCTGAACTTCCAGCCCACAGACTGAGGGGGAATTGAGTGGCTGAGCAGAGGGGGATTGCAGATATCTCTTTGCCAGTGCTGAAGTCAGAATATCTTGCTTTGCCCATGCTTGAATCTGAGTCACAGTTCTGAGTGGTGGTCCTGGGGTGAGGAGGAGGCCTGGTGTGGTGGAGCTTGTAGTGGTGGTAGAGAGGAAATCCTCTTCACAGTTCCAAGACAGAAAAGAGTGCTTGTGATCACTCATAGACCAGAGCACAGACTAGGAAAGGAGTGAACACATCGCCCCTTATCATACCACCTTGGAAGAACTGAAAATTTATAGGTCCCTAGAAGTATCTCTGAAAACAGCTGTGCAAACCCTCAAAGTTTGGGACAGTACATTCTCCACATTGGAAGCAGACCGCTACCTTAATAAAGAGTTTATAACTCAAGTAATGGGCTGGAATCATGAGCAAACCTCTCAAGAAGTGTCAGACCATAGAATCTTTTTTTGGTAACAAAGAAGATCAAAACATACAACCAGAAGAAGGCAACAAAGTCAAAGCTTCTATATCCAAAGCCTCCAAGAAAAATATGAATCAGTCCCAGGCCTTGGAAGAGCTCAAAAAGGATTCTGAGAAGCAAGTAAGATAAGTAGAGGAAAAACTGGGAAGAGAAATGAGAGTGATGCAAGAAAATCATGAAAAACAAGTCAACAGCTTGCTAAAGGAGACCCAAAAAAATGATGAAGAAAATAACACCTTAAAAATAGCCTAACCCAAATGGCAAAAGAGGTCCAAAAGGCCAATGATGAGAAGAATGCCCTAAAAAGCAGAATTGGCCAAATGGAAAAGAAAGTCCAAAAGCTTACTGAAGAAAATACTTTCTTAAAAATTATAATAGAGCAATTGGAAGCTAGTGACTTTATGAGAAATCAAGACACTATAAAAAGAATCCAAAAGAATGAAAAAATAGAAGAGAATGTGAAATATCTCATTGGAAAAACAACTGAGCTGGAAAATAGATCCAGGAGAGAGAATTTAAAAATCATTGGACTATCTGAAAGCCATCATCAAAAAAAGAGCTTAGACATCATCTTTCAAGAAATTTTCAAGGAAAACTGCCCTGATATTTTAGAACCAGAGGGCAAAATAGAAGTGGAAAGAATCCACGGATCGCCTCCTGAAAGAGATCCCCAAAGGAAAACTCCTAGGAATATTGTAGCCAAATTCCAGAGTTCCCAGGTCAAGGAGAAAATATTACAAGCAGCCAGAAAGAAACAAGTCAAGTATTGTTTAAATACAATGAGGATAACACAAGATTTAGCAGCATCTTCATTAAGAGACTGGAGGGCATGGAATATAATATTCTGGAAGGCAAAGGAGGTAGGATTACAACCAAGAATCACCTACCCAGCAAAACTGAGTATAATCCTTCAGGGGAAAAAATGGTCATTCAGTGAAATAGGGGACTTTCAAGCATTCTTGATGAAAATACCAGAGCTGAATAGAAAATTTGACTTTCAAATACAGGACTCAAGTGAAACATGAAGAAAACAAAAAAAATGTATATACATTTCTCTTTCTTTTTTATTAGCAAGTCATTCATCTCATAGAGAAAAGTAATTAAAATCTCATTTATTACCTAGCCACGGTGTGTTCCCAGACTCATGTTGATTAGTTTTTATTGCCCAATAAAAAGTTTAGTTTTCAATATTTGGGTCAAATGTCATTCGTGACCTTCCCCAAGAGATAGGTACACATTTTAAGAATCATTTGTGGTAGAAGAACACAGGAATTAGGAAGTAATTTTTTGTCCAAACTATCCTCTAAAAGTAAGGAGGCAGTAAGAAAGCACATAACTGCCAATTTACAGATTTGCCAGAAATGTGTTAGTGTGCCTATGCTCCCTCAGCACCTCCAATATTAACATTTGCCATCTTTTGCCACCTTTGCTAATTTTCTGGGTGAAAAATAAAGTTTTATTGTTGTTCAGTTTTGCATTTCTCCTGTTGGTCAATCTATGAACTTCCCCTGGAGAAAATTAAAATGTAGGATCCTAAAATTTGTACTTTGTGAAGTCTACTATCCCCAAATTTTGAGTACATATGTTATACCCAGTTCTCCACCACCACAACAAATTTTAAGATGAAGTGATTAGGTTATTGATATCCCTCATTGTGACATGGAGTTGACCCTGGATGCTTAAAGCCTTAAACCCAGTGATACCATAATCAAATTAGGAGAGCATGGAATAGTTCATCTATTAGATCTATGGATAAGGGAAGAATTTATGACCAAACAAGAGATAGAGAACATTATAAAATATAGAAGAAATAATTTTGATTATAGAAAATTAAAAAAGGTTTTTGCACGAACAAAACCAATGCAACCAAAATTATAAGGAAAGCAGAAATATAAAAAAAAAAGCAAGGGGAACTATATGACTTCTGAGGTTCTTTCCAGCTTTAAATCCTAACACTATTCACAGTACTGTGCCATTTTTAAAAAATTAATTCTTTGTTACTTGCCTCCTTACTTCAAGATTTTTAAAAATCTTAGTTGGGCAATGAATTGACTATCAATCCACATCAATCTCTTCAAACAACTCACTCTTTAAACAGCTCTCCCTCATAGGAATAGCATATATTTGTATCATCAAATTTTCATTCTTAAAAACTTTTGACTCCTTTAAAGACAACTTCACTTGTAAAAATTTAGGGCTCAAGATTTTCCTTGTGCTTTCTCTGAGCCCTTTGAAATATGCCTTTCTAAAATATAAATTTAGGCAGAGTCAAGATGGTGAAGTAAAAGCAGTGACTTGCTTGAGCTCTCCCCCAAGCCCCTCCAAATACCTGTAAAAAATGACTTTTAACAAATTCTAGAGCAGTAGAATTAACAAAAAGATAGAATGAAACAAATTTCCAGCCCAAGACAACATGAATGATTGATTGATTGATTGGAAAGGTCTATTGCACTGAGCTGGGAGAGGAATGCAGTTCAGTGTGGGCACGCAGGCAAAGACCAAGCCTCAGTGAACCTGGAGCAGGGGACTGAATCACAGGCAACTGTGGTGGTTTCCAGACTTCTCAACCTACAAATGCCAAAGGCAACTTAGAAGGTCAGTAGGAGAAGTCTGTGACCTCTGTGACAGAGAAGCTCCATCCAAGTACCAGTCCCAGCACGGCCCCAGGACAGCAGCTGCTTCCAGAGCTTCTGGTCCACAGACTGAGGAGAAATCAAGTGATTGATCAGAGGGAGATTGCAAGGACCTATTTGCCAGTGCTGAAGTAGGACCTCTCCAGAAAATATTGCAAGCAGCCAGAAAGAAACAATTCCAGTATTGTGGAAACACAAACAGGATAACACAAGATTTAGTAGCTTCTACCTTAAGGAACCAGAGAGCTTGGAATATAATATTCTGGAGGTCAAAGGAGATAGGATCGCAACCAAGAATCATCTACCCAGCCAAATGGAGTATAAACCTCCAGGGGAAAAAATGGACATTCAGTGAAATAGAGGACTTTCAAGCATTCTTGATGAAAAGACCAGAGCTGAATAAAATTTAACTTTCAAATAAAATATAAGATTTACCTCAGACTACCTTGGCTTTCCCATTAGTTCAAAGATAGAGTGGTCACTTTCCTCAAGATTCTCATGATTTTAACTTCAAAAACCAATTGCTCCTTTTTTGACATTTTTAGGGCATGGAATCATAGATTTAGAATTGAAATGGACTTAATAGGCCATTTAGTCTGATTCCTTCATTTTTTAAAAAAAACTGAGGCGTATAGAGGTTAATTGGCTTGCTCAGGTCTGGGTTGGGTTTTGAACTTAAGTCTCACTAATCCCAGGCAGTTAGGTGGCACAGTGTATAGAGGGCCAGGCCTAGAATCAAGAAGACTCATCTTTCAGCATTCAAATCTGGCTTTAGAAACTTATTAGCTCTGTGATTGTGAGCAAGTCACTTAACTCTGTTTGCCTCAGTTTCCTCATCTGCAAAATGAGCTGAAGAAGGAACTGGCAAACCATGCCAGTATCTTTGCCACAAAAATAAATAAATAAATAAGGTCATGAAGAGTGAGTCACTACTGAACAAAATTCCAAACATGCTGCTCTATCCACTATGCAAAACAAGAGTCATTTTTCACTTCTCCCACAGTGTCATTGTTAATATATAAATGTCTCTCCATACTTTTTGTCTATTCTGTCTCTTTTGAATAGGGAATATACTTACAAAGAAATATTCCAAATATGAGTTCAATCCTGTTAAATCCTAGTGATAGTACTTGTTAGGACAAATTTACTTTCCTTGACTTAAACTCAATAATTTAACTTATTCATTGCAATACTTGTAAAATGTATGCATTCTTAGCTTTCTTTGTTGTTTCATTAAAAAGATCTTAAATTTCAACTCCAATTTATCCCTCTTTTTTATTTTATTTTTTTTTTATTAGATAAAAGCTCAAGCCCAACTAAGGATTTCAGGCCTTTACCCTTCAGCATACTGGTGTGGGCAGGCACTGGTTGATATTCCCTTGAACTTCATGATTCTTCTTGTAATATATGCAATTTTATACATTCTAAATTCAGGTTTCTACACAGTGGACACTGGAATCCTATTTATTCAGGTAAGTTAAAAAGAAAAAGATCCTAAGAGAATTGCATCAGAAAGTGTGGAATTTTACCTCCATTTTAAGGAAAGTGCCAAGCTGAGGCATGTCTTCATTCCTCTCCAGGCTCCAATTTTGACTCTGGACTTTCCTCTGCAATGTCCCACAAAGGGTATCTTCCATCCCCTAGCTTCCCCTTCCTGCTTTTCAGCTCCCTTTGTGTGTATATTGTCTTCTCCCATTAGAAAATACTCTCCTTAAGGGCAGAGACTGTCTCTCTTTTTCTGCTTGTATCCTATTTGTATTCCAGGAGTTTGCATTAAGTATGCTTAATGAATACTTGCTGATTTAATTAGAATTGACAAGAAATAGTATTTTTATGTTATTCTGTAATATTTTCATAAGTCAAAGAACATCCAAAAGTCCTTATGCATAACTGAATTTGTGAATCTTAAAGATTTGATGGTTTCTTGGAAAGTATCTGAACCCAATGGCAATTTCCTTTGCTTCCAGATCATCTGTATTATTGGTTACGCAGGCTCAAGTGTCTTCTTCACATATGTGATTTCATTCTTTTCTAAGAAAGGAAGGAAAAATAGTGGCATCTGGTCTACTTGCTTCTTTATTGTAAGTATATATGTACAGTGAATATTTATGTTCTAAAAATATTGATGTAAATTAAGGGTAAATATGTTTTATCCTTCAAAGGAGCTTTTGATGGAATTGAAATCACTGTAGAAAATGCTGTTTTACTGGTATATCAGATTCACAGTCTGCTTATTTTTGCTTCTGCCTTTTTTTGTTTCCATCCTTGGATATTTCTTTTTCCCCCTTCAGTATATTTGAAAAGATACAAGTTATTTATATCTAATTATATTGAATGACCATATTGATGCATAATCTACAAATCTATCCTAATAACTGTCAGTCTTCCCTTCATTATTATTCCAAGAGTCAGGTTTTGGTCAGATCAGGTTAATATTAACAGAATATAGGCTTTTAGTTAGCCAAAAGTTGGGGCAGGAATTGTCCAGAGCCCTGAATAATAAAATTAATAAAAGGGAATAAAAAAATTCCTATAACAGGTCTTTCTGTGCTTCTCTGTATTTACTGTGGTCATTGTTTCTTATAATACAGTAATATAATAGAATACTACATTCATGTACCAAAATTTGTTTAATCATTTTATAATTGATATATATCTATTTTATTTCTAGCTCTTTGTTACCAAAAAAATGCTGCTATAAATCTTTTGAGAGGCAGCATAGAGTACTGGATAGAGCTGTCCTAGAGTCAGAAATATTTGGGCTCAAGTCCTACTACTGACACATGGCTGTGTGATTAAGGGCAAGACACTTAAACTCCCAATGCTGTAGGAAATATAGAGAACATAAAGAGATGGAGCCTACATTAAGGCAAGGAGGTTTAATATATATGTTAATATATATTAATTAATTGATATTTAATGCTGAATTTGGGATACAAAAAGTAGGCTAGTTTGACTGTAAAATAGTATAAATAGGGGAAAAGTGAAATAAATCTGGACAGGTGGGAGCTAGATGTTTGAAGGTATCAAATACCTTCCAAACTGAGGCAATATTCACAACCAAATGGTATGTGAACTAAAAATGGGACCATATGAAGAAAGAATACTTAAGAGTATGAAAATAACTAAAAATATTGAAAGTGACTCAAACTTTCTGTTCATTTCTCTATGAAATTTTCCTACAGACTTCCATGGTCATATTTGGCTTTATCCAAACAAGTAACTTTGGACTATATGCCATGCTTTATTGTACTGCATTCATACCTTTCTTCACTTTGTTTGGATGCACAATGCTGATTTTGGAGGTAAGCACTGGACACAACACAGTGTCTCTGTACGTGTGGCGATTTGAATAAAATCTTTGTGCTTCGGTGAAAACCGCTGCAAAATGTAATCAGATGAGTGCTGTGCAGCTCTGACCAGCTCTTAAAATCAGGTGAAAGTTGGAGAGTCCAGTGCTTAGCACAGTGCCTGGCACATAGTAACAGATTAATAAATGTTTTTTTGACTGACCAACTATCTGAGAGTCCAATTCTTTTACTCTCAAGAGATTAAATTCATAAACTAATAAGAGGGAGGATTCCCTTGCTTTTTTTCTGTTTGGGGGAAAGAATTAGACTTCCCCTCCATTCACTGATGCAGTGGTGGGATAGGTGCATAGAACTGCACCAACAGACTCTGAAGTAATAGTTCTTAACCTGGAGTCTGTGAATTGTGCCTTTAAAAATATATTTTGATGACTATATGGGAATAATATTGCTTTCTTTTATAAACCTACAAATTTTATTTTATACACTTAAAAACTTTCTGAGAAGAAGAGGTCTATAGGTTTCTCCAGACTGCCAAAGGGGTCTATGACATGCAAAAAGGTAAAGATTCTTTAAGAATTCCTGCCCTCTAGGGTCATGGATAGGGGATACAAGTTTCTGGACAGAGTAAATAGCCAACTAAATACCTGATGTGATTTTGATGACACCAGGAAGTATCTCCTGCCCAGAAATATAGCCCCTCCCTCTAGTTTATTTATGTCTGAAATTCTACAAAATGAAATGTTCATTTTATATTAAGACTTATGACTTTTCTTAAGATGCAGGTGTCTTTGGAATAGAAGTATCTCAATTAACCTTTAATTTATTCAACATTATTCATGGATTTATTTGACATTGATAAACCTATTGGAAAGAAGTTAGGTTCTTTCTTCTGCTTAGGTATATATAGAGAAGAGAAGGATTGATCTCTGCCTATCTGGGAAAAGGAAAGAAATGGGAACAGAAATGGGGCATTTGGGAATACTAACAACAAATCTAGCTTACTTTGCAATTTTGTGAATCTCTGACAGTTAAAACTGCAATGAAAAGTAGGGGACCTGAGAGTCAAGTATAGGCTGTGAAAATAGGAGTAAAGTATATGATAGTTTTTTTTCTCTCTACGCTCAAATAATATCTACTCTGTGACATACAAGAAGGGAATTGAACCGAGATTTTCATTGTCTGCCTTATGCAGTTATTTAGGTAAAATTCATGATATAGACAAACAAATTTAACCATGGTTTTCCTTTGGCAGGTCAACTATATGTATTTCAAAAAATCTAATATGGAGAATGTAATAGATGAAATCAATGAAAATGTACTCTTCATGATTCTTATAGTAAGAAGACTTTTCCTTTTGGATATATATGTATTAAGGGTGTTAACATTTGCTGTATTATACATTTTATTTCATTTTAACTGACCTGATCTATAAGGTTTTACAAAGGCATGATTTTAGACTTGCTGTATGTGGATATACATATGGGAATGTGGGTATTTGCATATATGTCACTCTTGAGTAATCCATTTATAAGTATTGAATATTATGAAATTATAATTATTTAAAAGAAAATTTCAGAAGTCTTTGATCTATGATGTTTGTCTTTTCTTCTTGTACCACTGATTGGTGCTTACTCCTCAGTGACATTAATCAATATGATGACTATAAAACCTGGAACAATTTTTTTGTAAAGATTTCCTAACTCTATATCTGAAACCAAAGCTATAAGAATTGTGCAGCTATGTGAATTCTGCAGCTGTTGAGGAAAATGAGGTGATGGTTTATCCTCCTTTTCTCACTACTCTTTTAAATAGAACATGTGGGCTGGTTCTGTATTGCACACAATACCACCCAAATTTATGAGAAGTTTCCCCTCCTCCCCCCACTCTGTTTTGGTAAGAGAACAACAATAATCATGTTAAGGTAATTATGAAAGTAATTTCTACTATATTGTTAATGTGTTTGTCTTTCTTTCTCCTTAGCCTTACCTTCATTGTATCATTTTCCTTTTTGTTCTGCGATGTCTGGAAATGAAATATGGAAAGCAATCCATGAGAAAGGACCCTCTGTTCAGGTTAGCAAAGGGAAAAATAGATTTCAGTATTTAATTTACAAATTCAATGGAATAGATTTGAATGTAATGGAAAAACACTTATTAAATTTACCAAGCATTGTGCTCAGCCCCGGGAATAAAATTACAAAAGAGAAGCAGTCCCTGCTTTTAAGGAGCTAACATTCTAATTAAGGAACACCACACATACAGGTGAGTTCACCCATAGAGGGCATAGGAAAGTCTATTGCACCTCAGAGTGCAATGGAAGATTAGCTATTGAAGTCCAGCAATTTTTAGAGTGCAATGATAGGTCAGATGGCAATGCCCCCAGGGGATAGAAGCAAGGCAGATAGTCTATTGGTCCACCATCTTACCAGAAGGACTGTAGTTGGTGACTCCCTAGTAAATGTTTAAGGATACAGTTAGGTGGCACAGTAAAGAGCTGGGCCTGGAGTTGAGAAGACCTGAGTTCAAATCCAGCCTCAGACACTCACTAGCTGTGTGATCTTGAGAAAATCACTTAACTCTGTTTTCCTCAGTTTCCTCATCTGTAAAATGAGCTGGAGAAGGAAATGGCAAACCTCTCCAATATCTTTGCCAAGAAAACTCCAAACTGAGTCACTGTCAGGCACAACTGAACCGACTGAACAATGATAATAATAATCACAAATTGGTCGGTGAGGTTTTCTTGAGAAAATTTGTAAGAAACATACTTGGTAATAAAGTGATACAAAATATATAAAGTTGTATCCCTGCTCTCAAGGAGGCTATGTTGTGGTTAGGAAAACAAATCTCACACATTCAAAGAAACTAGAAAATATTCAAGTGCTCCCCTTGATAACAATACCATCTTCTTTTTCATTCACATTCACAATCCTGGCATTGTCATTAAGTTTTCCTTCTCCTTCACACACATATCTAATCAATCGCCAAGTCTTGTTCATTCTACTTCCATAACATCTCTTACACCTCTCCCATTTTCTCTACTCATGCAATGTCTACCCTAATTCAGATTCTACCTACATCTCACCTATATAATGAAATAGCCTCCTGAATGGTCTCCCTACTTCCAATTACTCCACTCTGCAATTCATCCTCTTATTAAAGCTGACAGATATTTCTAAAAACACAAATCTGTCTGTATGACTCCTCTATTAAAAAATCTTTAATCACTCCCTATTTCCAGTTAAGTTGATACAAATCTTCATCTTGGCATTTAAACCATCTACAATCTGCTTCCCACATGCCTTTTCCTTTTTATGTCGTCTTAACTCTCTTTCTTTCAGTCTACATTCTAGCCAAACCAGTTAATTCTCTATTTCTCACTGAAGACATAGCATTTCTAACTTCTGGGCTTTTGAACACTAAGGCCTTTAAATCAGGAATGCACTCCTCTGCTTACGTAATAGAATCCCTGATTTCCTTTAAAACAGTCAGTCAATGAGCATTTAGTAAACACCAACTAATATGCTAGGTACTGTGCCAAGCACTGCAGATAGAAGGAAAAGTGAAAGACAGCTCAATCTACTTTGTGTTTATTTATTTACACGTGTCCATGCTTTATCCCTCCAGGAAAAGGTAACCTCCTTGAGGGGTGACCACTCCATTGCTGTCTTTTTGTACCTAAGACTTTGCACAATTCCTGGCATATAGCAGGTGTTTAATAAATGCTTGTTGAATTGCATGACTGAGGTAACATCTGAACCAGGCTTTGACAAATGTGTAGGATTTCAATATGCAGAAAGGAGGAAGTTAGAAAGAAGGACACAACACTAGCAAAGGCAAAGAGATAGAAATGAGAATGGATATGCAAAGAATAGTAATAAGACCAATCTGATTGGAATAGAGGCCTGTGTTAGTGCAGTAGTGGAGAATGAGGTTGGATACAGGGAATAGAGCCCAATTATGGAGCCTTCTGTGAACCATACAGATGAGTTTAGTTTAAATATAAATGTAGTAGTAATGCGATCCTTAGTTCTTAAACAAGTTAAATTTTGGTAAAATTAGAATGACAGTGGTTTGTAGGATGGTCAAATGGAATGGGGAATAAATGAATGGATGGGGGCAGTAGATAGAGCACTGGCCCTGAAATCAGAAGGACCTGAGTTCAAATCCTACCTCAGACCAAACACTTGACACTTACTAGCTGTGTGATCCTGGGCAAGTCACTTAACCCCAGTTGCCTAAAAATAAAAAAAAATAAAATAAAATTAAGAATTAATGAATGGATATAAAGGAGACCAACTAGAAGTCTGTTGCATGACTGTGCATGAGGTCATAATGGCAGTGAAATTGAAATAACAGAAAAATCTGAGAGAAGTTTGAGAGAAAGAACTGATAACATTTGGTGACAGACTGAATCTAGGGGATATGAGACGAAATAATCAAAGCTGACTTCAAAGAGAAGAAATATATATCCTCACAACAATATTGTAAGGTAAGTGTTATTATTATCCTCATCTTACAGTTGAAGAAACTAAGGCAGTCAAAAGGGAAGATAGTCCAACGTCTTTGGAAACAAAAATAAAAATTAGTAGAGAGTACCAATTTTTGGCATCAACTATATCTAGAAATCAATATTTATGGCATTATTTTTGTCCTTTGTAGAATTTTCCCAACAAATAGTGATGGTGGTCCCAATCCTGAAGAACCAGAAGATGAAGATGAAGATGTTCAGGCAGAAAGAACTAGAACTTCAAGGGCACTGACTGCTTCCAACCTAGAAGAGGTGAAACTCCATGTGTAGATGTTTACTGAAATGCTTAGAAGATTGAGTCAACTCCCAAATAATCTTTAATTTATTCTCAAACTATGAAGCTAAAGAAGAATACAATGTTTTATTTTTCTATTTGAGGAAAATTTGCTTTAAGTACAAAAAATAATTTTTAAAATCCCAAAAGCCTGGGTGAGTCAAAGGCCTTGGTTAAGCCATATTGTAAGGAATGGTGAACAGGTGTTAGATCCATGGATTTGTCCTCTTTTTAAAGCTAGCTGTGATAAGGTCTGAATTCGTTTTCTGTGTAGAGAAAAGCAAACTCATAGAAAACATATTTTAATTACATTGTACTTTCATGCATGGAAGAATAAATTTTCCATCTATGAACACAAGCTGGAGCAGTACCCTCAATTCTGTCAGCTAAGCATTGCCCCTCAATGTAACCTAATTTGTTCAATGGCTTGGGACAAGGACAGAGTTGAGAGCCAGAGAGAACACAGCATCCAACCAAGGAACTAGGAGGAAAATAAAATTCTAGTTTCTTTTCCAGAAACCCATTATTATTGTGAGCTGTCTGCGAAAAGAATATGAAGGCAAGAAGAAAAGTTGTTTTTCAAAGAGAAAGAAGAAACTGGCTACAAGAAATATCTCTTTCTGTGTTAAAAAAGGTCTTAATTCACAAAGATTTTACCTGGGGTTTCTCTTTTTTGTTCTATAGATTCAGCTGTAATTGTTCTAGATCTTACGCATAGTTTTTTTTTTGTTTATTTGTTTGTTTGTTTTTTGTTTTTTGTTTTGTTTTTTTTTTTGGAGGATGGATTCAGAGAGTCAAAGGGATCTGGAGAAAATTATTAATCTGTCATCTTTTTGGTCACTCTCCAACTTAGCCACAAATCCATAAACTTTCTATAGAGGTACCTGACAGGATTGCAAGAAGCATGGAAATTCTTATGACACAAGTACCTTATTCAAGGAGAACTGACTAGGCTTGTGTTACTTTTTCAAAAGGAGCTTTTGGACAAATGACTGTTAGATCAGTAGGAATTCCATTTATCAGTTATAGAGACAGGATTTCCACCTAAGCTTCTAGACACTTGATTGCAATAACCCAGGAGCCAATATATCACTATGCTTAATCTGGGACCATGGCAAACCATCCCACCAGCCCAATACTTTGTTGGTATAGTAGTCAAAGATTTTCTGAGCTAAAATCTTCATAGCTTACTTAATGCCCGGGTATTGATATGGACACTCCCCATATTCAGTACATATCTGCTTCTGGCCATCTATCAAAAACCAAACCACAAAACAAGTTATCTTGGCATTTTATTCGCAAGAATAAAGGTGCAGCCCTTACATAAGAATATAGGGTACAGGCAGTCAGGAAGTTCCTTCACTGAATATCATTCCCATTTCCTTCCAGGTGAGATACTGGGACTGCTAGGACACAATGGAGCTGGCAAAAGTACATGTATTAGGGTGATAGCTGGAGAGACAAAACCAACTGCAGGGAAGGTAAGAGAAAATGATGGGAAATATTCTGGTTGAAGACACCAGAAATGGAGTAAGTAGTAATGATACTCTTTAGGTTCTTTACTAGTTCAAAGTTCAATTTTTAAGAAGTGGTTGTGACACTTTTTCACAAACTTTTTTAGTGGAGGAAGAGAAAGATGGGCATGTATGTCCATTAGTAGCCATGAAGATGTAGTCAGTGAGAGAAAATGTGAATTGCCTGCAGTAATATCATCATAAAACATTTTAAGTGCCTAATGTGTATACAATACTCTTAGGGGCTGATGATACAAAATGGTATAAGACAAGAAGATTATAAAATAGTTGCAAAAACCAGGGAGTATATATTCTAGGCAGGTAGGCAGCTATCCACTGATAGAGCTCTAGGCCTGGAGTCAGAAAGAATTGAGTTTAAATCTAGCCTCAAACACTTATTAGCTGTGTGACACTGGTCAAGTCACTGAACCTCAATTTGCTTCAGTTGCCTCATCTGTAAAATGGGGATAATAACAGCACCTATCTCCTCAGCTTGTTATGCAGATAAAACGAGATAATAATTGTAAAGTATTTAGGTCAGGGCCTATACTCAGGCAGACTCATTTTTGTGAGTTCAAATCTGGCCTCAGACACTTACTGGCTGTGTGACTCTAGGCAAGTCACTTAACCCTGTTGGCTCAGTTTCCTCATCTGTAAGGTGAGCTGGAGAAGGAAATGGCACACCACTCCAGTATCTTTGCCAAGAAAACCCCAAATGGGGTCACAGAGAGTCAGACACAACTGAAAAACAACAACAATAGCTGGCACACAATTAGTGTTATATAAAAGCCGTAGTAGTAGTAACTATTACCTAAAAAAAACACAAAACAAAAAACAAAAAAACATGATGCAACAGAAAGAACAACAAATTTGAAGTGAGAGAACTTGAGTCCTAGGCCTCACATGTGTGACCTCAGGCAAGTCATAATCTTTCTGGAAGTTAGACTAGATGAATGAATGAATGAATGAATGAATGAATGAATGAATGAATGAATGAAT
>NW_020954579.1:23831467-23872835 GCF_900497805.2 Vombatus ursinus
AATGAATGAATGAATGAATGAATGAATGAATGAATGAATGAATGAATAATTGAAAAAAGCACTACTTAAGCTCTTGCTATATGCAGGTACTATGCTTAGCATGATAAATATAAAAGTAGTCTTTGCCCTTAAAAAAAAACATATGGGGAATTGGTGGTCTTCTGGCTAAGTGAACCTATTGTTAGAACTGAGGCTCAGGTGGCACTAGTCTGTACTAGAGCAGAGTCTGTGTGACCCTGGGCAAGTCATTTAATCCTGTTTGCCTCAGTTTCCTCATCTGTAAAATGAGCTAGAGAAGGAAATGGCAGTATTCTTGCCAAGAAAACCCCAAATGAGGTCACAAAGAGCCAGACACACCTGAACCGACTGAACAACAACATGCGATATGTGCCAGTCTCTGAATTTAATCCAACAAGAATTTATCATTCATCTACTGTATTATGTGCAAGTCACATTCAGTGGAGATAGAAAGACAATAATGGGACAGTCTCTGCCCTCACAGAGCTTATATTCCACCGAGACAAAACTACATGTACACTGATAAATAAATGTAAATATATATCTCATACATACATATTTTAAGTAAATAAAGGCCATGGGGAACATTTAAGAGAAAAGCATTAACAACTAAGGGAATAAGGAAGGGAAGGCCTTATGTGGGATGTGACATGAGCTAAGCTTTGGAAGGATCTAGGAAGAGATAGTGTTATACAAGGAAGAGCTGGCAGGCCTATTTGACTGGAATACAGGGTGCCTAAGAGGGAGCAATGTGAAATCAGCTTGAAAAAAGGTCAGAATCAGAATGTGAAGGACTTTACATGCCAAAAAGAAGAGGTTGTATTTTTATCTTAGAGAAAATAGGGAAACACTGAAGTTTCTTGAGCAGTAGTGTGACATGGTCATATCCTTGCTTCAAGAAAATCAAATTAAAAGCTGTGTGTAGGTTAGACAGGAAAGGGAAGAGACAGAGAGTCCAATTGGGAAGCTATTGCAATAAATGTTTTGGTATATGATATTGAAAGGCAGCAGGGTTGCCCAGTCATGGAGATTCAGGATACTTAAGGGTCAGAGACCAGGCATATCAACACTAAATATATTAAACACCTACTATTTGCAGAGCACTGGGGCACATGTGAAGTTTAAATAAGGTTTGATTCCTACTTTAATGGAATTTAGAGTCTCCAAGGGAGGTAAGATACAAACACAGACAATTATAACTGAATAATTTTAATATTATAATGATAAAATAATTAGTTACCCACCCCCTACCCCCAAATGTGCTATGGGAGTTCTGAAAAAGCAAGATCGTTATCAATAGAGGGTAAAACTGGAGACTATATGGAGGAGATAATAGATTTAGAAAGCTGTTTAGGAAGTCAACAGACAAGGAAAGGAAAGAAAAGCCTTCCAAGATTAAGGGACAGAATGAGCAAGGATAATAAGGCATGAGAAGTAGTAAGGGAAGAGGATAAACCAATTTTCCTGGTGAATGGAATAAAAGAAGAGGAGTAATGCAGGGGTTGGAGAAAGTCAGAAATGACAAAGTGATACCAAATCATGAGAAGGCCTTGATGAGCAGTTAGAGGAGAATGAATGTGAATTTCAATCAGGAGGCAATTAAAGATTTTCGAGGAGTTTCACAACAAAATCTTTACCTGAGGAAGAAAAGTTATTCTGCCGATGTGAATTGGACCAAGTGATGTTGCAAATAGCTGAAAAATTGAGACACTAAGAGGCATTAATCCAACCACTTGGAGACTGAGCCATAAAGTTCAGATGAAAAGACTCGAGATAAGCCTGAGGATCCCTCACCTTGACTTGGGGGAACGTTGAGAAAAAACAAATTCTCTAAAAATGTATTCTCTATCTTTGCAGAAACCAGTATTAATGTGTTCATTCAGTTAGCTATTCTTTGTAGCTAATATATTTAAGTTTTACTTTTTGCTGTTAGCATATTGGTTATTTTTTTTAATACATTATGAAATATTTCAGTACTTGAATGATCTGTGATGTCTCTGGGATAGGTATTCTCTCCATTGATACAGATATCAAGGTCAGTGTAACTTAATAGACCACGTGAGAGAATTATTACGGTAGAACACTCAACCTTTGTGGCTGAACTAGTGATGAGTGTCTCTGAACTTAGACATATTGTTGAAATCTATGTGCTTCACAACTGCATGCTGAATTTGATTGTGGATGTTTTGTGTAGGTGGTTCTGAAAGGAAGCAGAAGAACGAGTCAACAAAGAGACGAAATGATTGATAATATCCTTGGGTACTGTGCTCAGGAGAATGCAGTATGGCAAAACCTTACAATGAGAGACCATCTGGAGGTCTATGCTGCAGTGAAAGGACTAAAGAAGGAAGATGCTATGGTCACTATTTCACGGTACAGTAAAAAGTGAAACTGTACCAGTTTTCTAGAGAATGAGACAGGCTAGAGTAGGGGTGGGGAAGTTGAGGCCTCGAGGCCTCCGGTGACCCTCTAGGTCCTCAAGTGTGGCCCTTTGAACAAGTGTGACCCCTTGAACAGATTCAGTCAAATGGCTGCACTTGAGGACCTAGAGGGCCAGCGGTGGCCTCGAGGCCTCAGCTTCCCCACTGCTGGGCTAGAGTTGTAACAAGGGTGAGGCAAGAGAAGTCCTTGCCTTGGGTATGCAAAATTAAATAGCACAAAATGTTTTTATCTTTTTTTTTAAAAGGAAATTACTATTAAGTACAGGAAAGTATGATTTTATATCCTTACCTTAGGTTCACTTAGGTTCACTGCTTTGGGACAAGGATGGTATTGCTGCTTTCCACATAAAACTAGGCATGAATATTTTCAGTTATTTCCCCAGTTTTGCTAGATTATAAGTAATTGATCTGAGATTGGTCCTGTTTCATTGTGTCTCAATTCATTGATCATTGTTATAAAACCTAATAGGAAATAAACTTTGAAATATGAAATTAATCAATCAAGGCACATTGAAATGAATACTTGTAATGTTAATAAGAAGCAAGCTAAACAACCACAAAACTCCACTCTTGTTTCTTCATGAATCACTTCATGATAACCATAGCTGAGACTTTCTTCCACATTGTATTACTATGTTTTCTGGATATATTCTTCCAACGCCCACCATTGGCCAAAGAGCCTGATTCAAAGCATTTTTCCTTTTAAAATTTAATTTTCAATAATGATCATTTATTTTCTCTCCTACTCCCACACTGACAAGAAAATTAAACCTTGTTACAAACATGCAAAATAAAACAAAACAAATTCCCACATTGACCATGTCCAAAAACGTAAGTTTTGTTCTTCATCTTGAATCTTGTTTGTCAGGAAGTGGGTAGCATGCTTCATCACTGGACGTTGAATTGATCAGAATTCCCAAGACCTTCAAAATCATTTGTCTTTACAATGATGTTATTGTATAATTTTTTTTCTCATGATTCTGCTCATTTTAATCTGCATTTGTTCATCATATAAATCTTCCCAGGTTTCTCTGAATCCATCCCTTTCATCATTTCTTATATTATTTTTTATAATAGTATTTCACTATGTTCATGTACCATAATTTGTTCAGTCATTCCCTAAATCATGGGCATCCTCTCATTTCAAGCAATGTTACACATATGGGTACTTTTCCTCTTTTTTTATATCTATTTCAAGTATAAATCTAAAAGTGTTATTGCTAAGCCAAAAGGCATATGCACACTTTAGTGACCTGTTGAGTATAATTCAAAATTACTGTCCAAGATGGCTGGACCATTCACAACTCCACCAACAAGGCATTAGTGGCCCATTTTTCTGCAATACCTCCCACATTCATAATTTTTATTTTTTTGTCTTCCTGGCTAATCTTAGGGATGTGAGATAGAACCTCAGAGTTGCTTTAATTGGCTTTTCTCCCATCAATGTATTTTCTATCAGATTAAAGGATGCTCTCAAACTTCAGGAGTACATGAAGGTTCCAGTCAAGGACTTGCCAACAGGCATAACTCGAAAGGTATGTAATGTGCTTGGCGTTCTTTTAAGCATTGCTATGGTGAGGCTAGTGACTAATTATGTTTCTCTGCATTTTAGTTGTGCTTTGCTCTGAGTATCCTGGGAAATCCAGCTGTCATGCTTCTGGATGAACCATCAACTGGAATGGATCCAGAAGGGCAGCAACAAATATGGTGAAGAGAATTATAAGAAAACTCAATGCCAAACAAAGCCTGTTTAGAATTTAATCTTCTCATTGATCTTATGAAAATTAAGCATTATAAAAGTTCTATTTCCTAACTAATTCTAATTGATCTGCTCTATAGAAACATATTTAGCACCAAAGGTTTCCCTGATGTTTCTGATCTAGGTATCATTCAGAAATAAATAGCCCAATAAATAATCCATCCAAGACCCCAATAAATTCCCAAGGATTTCATTGTTTTTTCCAGTCTTCCATATTACAAGTTTATTTTCATTATTTTTATTAATTCAATATTTCTCTTTTTTTACCTCAACTTCTGCCTTCTTCCCAGAGAAACTATCCTCATTCACTATTTTTTTTTTGCTCAAGCCAATTCCTTCAATTCATGTATCTCTATCCTCCCTGGTTCTTTGCTGCTCTACCATTTTTTCTTCTCTAGGAACATTCTTCTCTTTATCTGATCTGAATTGTCCAAACAACTATATTATCTGTGACCATTCCAATTTATTTTGTCAAGTTTTATGGAAACATTAGTGTGCTTCTCCTAATTGCATGCATTTTCTTGACTTCACTACAGGCAGGCTATTCAAGCATTGTTTAAAAAGAAAGAGACTGGTGCTATCCTGACTACACATTACATGGCAGAAGCTGAAGCTGTGTGTGACCGAGTGGCCATCATGGTATCAGGACAGCTACGGTGGGTGAATGTTCCATTATAATTTTATAAGCAAGGATGTAACAAAATGAGAGAGTCTTCTGCAACTCTGCTCATCCCATGGTGAGTAGATCTGTTGCTTTGGTATAAATGAGGCCTTATCCCCACCATTCACCATTCACAGAACAAAGAATAATAGCAATAGGTTAGGTAGCAAATATATTGGGGTTTTTTTTTAGCTTTTCTCTCTCTCTCTCTCTCTCTCTCTCTCTCTCTCTCTCTCTTTCTCTCTCTCTCAATCTCTCTGTCTTTCTCTCAGTCTCTGTGTCTCTTTGAGTCTATCTCTGCTTCTGTCCCTGTCTCTCTCTCTGTCTCTATGTCTCTCTCTCTGTGTCTCTCTGTCTTTCTGTCTCTCTCTCTCTCTCTCTCTCTCTCTCTGTCTCTCTCTTTCTCTCTCATATGTACATCTTCTCCCATTTCCCCTACTCCAGATGCATTGGTTCCATCCAGCATCTGAAAAGCAAGTTTGGCAAAGATTATTTACTGGAAATAAAAGTGAAAGAACCTGGACAAGTGAGACATCTCCATGAAGAGATTCTGAAGCTTTTTCCAACAGCAGCAAGGCAAGAAAGGTAAGGGAAGTTTTTTTTTCCCCTGTGATGGCAAAAGTAAGTTTAATCCTTCTGTCAGTTTTTCTTGTTTTATGGTGTGCCAAAGAAAAAAAAAGTGAATACTTTACTCTGCATTTTAGACACAAGGATGCCAGAATTTTAAAATTAATTTAATATTACTTTAAATCCAAATATTTCTGGCTTAGAGCGAGAAGTGTCCAAAGTGACACAGTCTAGTTATTTCTCTACCTCAAGAAAATCTGAAGTAACATTTATAAGAATCTTGAACAAGGAAAAGGCCACATGTATGAAAACAAAGTTTTGGTTAACATGCTATTTCAACAATAGAACAATAGTCACTTCAAAACTAGTCAATTCCTTCTTGATAAACCTTAATCCTTTCTTAATGGAAAAGACAATGATCTTAACTGTACAAGAGGTATTGATCTTGGTTACCATCGTTAATCCATATTCACTTTGCATACTTTGCTAAAGGTAAAAGTTTAGAAGGGACTTCAGACAGAGAAATACTTATTTTGTAACATTTTAGGTGAAGTTTTTCATATATTTCATATATTTCCATATAGTGCAGTTTGAGCCATAAGGGACAATCATACAATAAGACCTGGGGAGTTCAGTTCCCCTGAGAGAAAAGAAAGGAACAAAACAACTGTTCCAAGGAGCCAATGCTGAGATTTCCTAGGAGGCGAACATGGGAATCAACCCTCCCCACCCTGGGTATAAACCCCAAGCAGAACCCAACCTTTAAGAGTTTTTACCACCCAAAAGATGAAGGAAAAGGTGACTGAAGAGTGAAAGAATTCATCAGAGAAAAACTAAAGAAGAAGAACAGAAAATCAGCTAGGTTCTTAGGATCATTGAAAATACAATGTAGTAATAGGTTATGTACTGCAATATAGAATGTGAAAGTATCTTGGGATGGAAGAAACAAAGCATCATCATATTTCCTGGGAAAAGAAATCTATATGATGAATAGTCAGTAATATTAAATATTTAGATCATTGGGGAAAAGACTATTTTTTACTTGCAGAAAGAAATATTGCTAGAAAAATGTCTTATCCATGGTAGGTGCTTAATAAATACTTAAATTTTTTTATTGATCTCTTTTGTTTTTATATCAGCTATATTTTATACTGTATCTCTTCACCCATACTTTCCCAGAGAGTCATCCTGTATATTAAAGAAGAAACAAAATTCAGCAAAACCAACCAACATATCAAAAAAGTTAAAACAACTAATTAATAAGCACTATGTAATAGGTATTGTGCTAAGCACTGGTTATATAATAAAAAGTAAAAATACCCCATGCTTTCAAGGAGCTTATATTCTAATGGGGCAGATTACATACATATATGATTATGCATATATACATATTGTACGTATATGTACTATATCTGTATATACTATATCTGTATATATGTATATATGCGTATGTATGTGTGTGTGTGTATGTGTGTGTGTTTGTGTGTATGATACTGCTGACCATTTTTTTCTGAGTACTCTCTCCTCTGGGGCAGCTAAGTGGAGCAATGGATAGAGTGCTAGACACGCAGTCAGAAAGACTCAACTTCGTGAGTTCAAATCTGGTCTCAGATACTAGTTCTGTGACTCTGAGCAAGTCACTGAACCCTATTTACCTCAGTTTTCCATCTGCAAAGTGAGCTGGAGAAGGAAATGACAAACCACTCCAATATCTTTGCCAAGAAAACCCCAAAGGGATCACAAAGAGTTGAGCATGACTGAAAAACAACTAAACAGCAAAACCTCCTTTCTGGATTTTCATGATACATTATTTCTTAACATTTTAGTTGAAGTTTTTCATGTATTTCATATATTTCCATATAGTGCAGTTTGAGCCATGAGGGACAATCATACAATAGGACCTGGGGAGTTCAGTTCCCCTGAGAGAAAAGAAAGGAGTGAAACAACTGTTCCCATGATATCATATGTTATTGTATATATGTATATATATATATATGCATACATATATGCACACACACACACACATATATATGTATAGCCATGGAAAATAAATATATAATATATAGAAGATATCTTTATAGGAAAGAGGCAGTGAAAGACCTCTTGAGAAGATGAAAACAATAATGATAGAGATGATAGGTAGATAGAGAGAGAGACAGGCAGATAAATAGATAGCATTTGCATTTACTTTAGGGTTTACAAAGCACTTTACAATATGTCAGTCTGTCAATAAAATTTATTAAGTGCATATTATGTACCAGGTACTGCGCTAAGTGCTTTATTTTCTCATTTGATTTTCACAACAACCCTGGGAGGTAGGTGCTGTTATTCTCACCATTTTACATAGGAGGAAACTGAGGCAAACAGCAAAACTGAGGCAAAGTTCTGGAAAGACAGACTTGACAAATGCTTGCTTTAATTAATAAATAAAAGAGTTTATAGGTGATCCTACATCAATTCTGTTTTTTAATGTTATTTTCTTCAGTATTTTTTGTGCCTCTTTTACCAAACTGTTAATTCTCTTTTCATAAACTTTTTTTTTAAATCACTCGCATCTCTTTCCCCAAGTTCTCCTCTACCACTCTTATCTCTTTCTTGAACTCTTCCAGGAATTCTTGTTGGGAGTGAGTCTAATCAGCATTTTTCTTTGAGGCTTCCTTGTAGCAGTTTTCACATTGTTATTTTCTTCTGAGTTCATGTCTTGATCTTCCCTGCCGCCATAATAACTTTTTATAGTCAAGCTTTTTATTTAAGTAGGGAATGACATGACCAAATCTACACTTTAGGAAAATCGCCTTGGTATGTCTGTGTAAGAAAGGTTAGATTGGGGAGAGAATCCCTAAGAGGTGAGGAGGGCTTGAATTATAGTGGTGGCTATGTGAGTGACAAGAAGGTAATACATCTGAGAGATTTTGAAAAAGAAATAAATATATGAGATTTGGCAGCTAATTCAGTATGGGGAAAGTGAGAATGAGGAATCAGGATGATGCGAGGTGAAAAACCTCAGTGATTGGAAGGGTGGTTGTACTTTAGACAGTAATATAGGGTTTAGAAAAGGAGTCAGTTTAGGAAACGTAGTGAATCCGATTTTGGGTGTGTTAAATTAGTGATGTCTACAGTATATATACTTTGAAATGTCCACTAGGCATTTGGTGATACAACTGGCATTGAAGAGAGACTAGACTTGGATAAATATATATGGGATTATCTGTCTAGAAATTATAATTGAGCTCATTGAAGCTGATAAGATCACAAATTGAGAGAGTATAGAGGAAACTAAGAAGAGAACTTGGAATAGACCCTTGGTGAAATCAATTAAGCTCTATCAGAAGAAATGGAGAAGTAGATGTAAGACAAATAGAATGCAAACCAAGAGAGGACAGTATCATGAAAATCCAGAAAGGAGAGGGTTTTGCTATTTAGTTGTTTTCCATTCGTGCTCAACTCTTTGTGACCCCATTTGGGTTTTTCTTGGCAAACATATTGGAGTGGCTTGCCATTTCCTTCTCCAGTTCATTTTACAGATTGAATACTGAGGCAAATGGGGTTAAGTGACTCGCTCAGGGCCACAAAACTAGGATCTGAGACCAGAGTTGAACTCACGAAGATGAGTCTTCCTCACTCCAGGTCCATTGCTCAACCTAGCTGCCCCAGATGAGAGAATACAGAGAAAAAAAAATGGTCAACAGTATTATGATGAGTGAGAAAAGACTGTTAGGTTTTTAAATGAAGGGAATACTGATCACTTTGAAGAGAGCAATTTCAGGGAAACTATGAGTTCAAAACCAGACTGCAAATCAAATAAAAAAATTATATCAAATTAACTCCATTTCGTTTGGTTCTATTCATTTTGTGATTATCCTTCATTTTATGAGCTAGGCCTTGCTTTGCTATAAATCAGATGATTATGGGAAATTTAAGATGTTAAGACAATTCTGAGAAATTAAGGTAACAGGACAGGACCAAAATGTTCCATATATCTTGCTGTTCGTTCTTGTAACAACTACAGAATGCTCCAGGACATTCTTTTTTAATAGTATTTTATTTTTCCCCAGTTATATGTCAAGAAAAATTGTAGCATTCATTTTTTACAAGATTTTGAGTTCCAAAATCTTTCTTGTAAAAATCTCTCTGCTCCCCTCTTCTGAAAATGGTAGGCAGTTTGATATAGATTATACATGTGATAGCATATAAAATTATTTCCATATTAATCACAGTTGGAAAAGAATAAACAGATTTGAAAAACCATGGGAAAGAATAAAGTAAGTGAAAAAAATGCTTCAATCTTCATTTCAGAGTCCATCAGTTCTTTATCTGGATATGGATAACATTTTCTTTTGTGAGTTCTTTGTACTAGTCTTGGATCATCGTGTTGCTGAGAAGGGCTGAGTCATTCATACGTGATCATCACACAGTGCTGCTGATACTCTGTACAATATTTTCTTGGTTCTGCTCATTTCACTTTTCATCAGTTCATACAAGTCTTTCCAGGATTTTCTGAAATCCTCCTGCTCATAATTTCTTATTGCACAATAGTAGTTCATTACATTCATACACCACAGCTTGTTCAGCCATTCTCCAAATGATGAGCATACCTTCAATTTCCATCATTTTGCCACCATGACAAGGGCTGTTACAAATATTTTTGCACATGTAGGTCCTTTTCCCTTTTTTATGATCTCTTTGGTATACAGACCTAGTAGTGGTATTGGTGGATCAAAGGGTATGCATAGTTTGGTTGCCCTTTGGGCATAGTTCCAAATTGCTCTCCAGAATGGTTGGATCAGTTCACAACTCCACTAATAGTGCATTAGTGTCCTAATTTTCCCACATCCTACCCAAAATTTATTGTTATCATTTTTTGTCGTGTTAGCCAATCTGACAGGTGTGAGGTTGTACCTTAGACTTGTTTTGATTTGCATTTCTCTAATCAAAAGTGATTTAGAGCACTTCTTTCTATACCTATAGATAATGTTGATTTCTTCATCTGAAAACTGCCTGTTCATATCCTTTGACCATTTATCAATTGGGGAATGACTTGTATTCTTATAAATTTGACTCAGGTCTCTATATATTTGAGAAATGAGGTCTTTATCAGAGACACTTGCTGTAAAGATCGTTCCCCAGTTTTCTACTTTCCTTCTAATCTCAGTTGCATTGGTTTTGTTTGTACAAAAGATTTTTAATTTAATATAATCAAAATTATCTGTTTTATATCTGTTACATATTACATTTACATTTACATTTACAATGCTGTCTGTCTCTTGTTTGGTCATGAATTCTTATTCTCGCCATAGAGCTGACAGATAGACTATTCCTTGCTCCTTTAATTTGCTTATGGCCCTTTATGTCTAAACTATGCACTCATTTGGACCTTATCTTGATATATGGAGTGAGATACTAGTCTATACCTTGTTTGTGGCCTATTGTTTCCCAGTTTTTCCAGCAGTTTTTGTCAAATAGTGAATTCTTATCCCAAAGACTGGGGTCCTTGGATTTATCAAACACTAAGTTACTATGGTCATTGACTACTATGTTTTGTGTACCTAATCTATCCCACTGATCCACCACTATATTTCTTAGCCAGTACCAGATAGTTTTGATGATTATTGCTTTATAATATAGTCAAAGATCTGGTATTGCTAGGCTACCTTCTCTTGCATTTCTTTTCATTAATTCCCTTGATATTCTTGAACTTTTGTTCTTCCAGAAGAATTGTTGTAATTTTTTCTAGTTCTATAAAATAATTTTTGGTAATTTGGTTGGTATGGCACTAAATAGGTAAACCACTTTAAGCAGAATTTTCATTTTTATTATATTGGCTTGGCTTACCCATGAGCAATTGATATTTTTCCAGTTGTTTAGATCTGAATTTATTTGTATTTAGAGTTTTATAATTGTGTTCATATAGTTTTGGGGTTTGTCTTGGGAGGTAGACTCCTAAGTATTTTATATTGTTTATAGTTATTTTAAATGGAATTTCTCTTTTTTACCTCTTGCTTCTGGGCTTTATTGGTCATATCAAGAAATTCTGACTATTTCCTCATTGCCCATTCTAGTTCCTTCGATTTCTTTTTCTTATTGCTATAGCTAACATTTCTAACTATATTGAATAATAGTGGTGATAAGGGGCATCCTTGCTTCACCCCGATCTTATTGGGAAAGATTCTAGCTTATTCCCATTACAAATAATGCTTGCTGATGGTTTTAGATAGATACTGCTTATTGTTTTAAGGAAAGCTCCACTTATTCCTGTGCTCTCTAGTGTTTTCAATAGGAACGGTTGCTGTATTTTGTCAAAAGCTTTTTCAGCATGTATTGAGATGATCATATGATTTCTGTTGGTTTTGTTATTGATATGGTCAATTATGTTAATAATTTTCCTAATATTGAACCAATACTGCATTTCTGGTATAAATCCCACCTGGTCATAGTGTATAATCCTTGTGATATATTGCTACAATCACCTTGTAAGTATTTTATTTAACATTTTTGCATTGATATTCATCAAGGAAATCGAACTATAATGTTCTTTCTCTGTTTCAGCTCTTCCTAGTTTAGGTATCAGCATCATATTTGTGTCATAAAAAGAGTTTGGTAGGACAACTTCTTCATCTATTTTTCCAAATAATTTGTAGTTTATTTGGAATTAAATCTTCTTTAAGTATTTAGTAGAATTCACTTGTGAACCCATCTGGCCCTGGGGATTTTTGCCTAGGGAGTTCACTAATGGCTTCTTAAATTTCTTTTTCTAATATGGGATTGTTTATGTATTCTATTTCTTGATTTGTTAGTCTAGGTAATTTATGCTTTTGTCAATATCCATCAATTTCGCTCAGATGGTCAGATTTATTGGCATATAATTGGGCAAAATATTTCCTAATGATTGCTCTGATTTATTCTTCACTGATGGTGAATTCACCCTTTTCATTTTTGATACTGGGTATTTGGTTTTCTACTTTCTTTTTCTAATCAGATTAACCAATGACTCATCTATCTTATTGGTCTTTAAATAAAACCAGCTCCTAGATTTATTAGCTCAATAGGGTACTATTTATTTGTTTGTTTTTACTTTCAATCATTAATCTCACCCTTGATTTTCAGGATTTCCAATTTAGTGCTCAATTTGGGATTTTTAATCTGTTCTTTTTCTAGTTTTATTAGTTGCATGCCCAGTTCATTGATCTCTTTTTTTTTCTATTTTGTTGATGTAAGACTTTGGAGAAAGAAATTTTCCTCTTAGTACCACATTGGCTGCATCTCATAAATTTTGGCATGTTGTCTCATTGTTGTCATTTTCTTTAATGAAATTATTGGTCATTATTACAATTTTTCTTTGACCCATTCATTTTTTAGGATTGGATTATTTAGTTTCCAATTAATTTTTAATCTATATTTCCACTGCCCTTTGTTGGATTATTGTGTTCAATTAATTTTTAATCTGTATTTCCACTACCCTTTCTTGAATGTAATTTTTTATTGCATTATGATCCAAAAAGAATTACATTTACTATTTCTACCTTTTTACATTTGATTTTGAAGTTTTTAATGCTCTATTACATGGTCAGTTTTTGTGTAAGTGTCATGTGCTACTGAGAAAAAGTTTTTTTTCCCTTTCTGTCCTCATTCAGTTTTCTCCAAATGTCTGTCATATCTGACTTTTCTAATATTCTATTTACCTCTTTAGTTTCTTTTTCATTTATATTTTGGTTGGATTTATCGAGTTCTGAGAGGGGATAGTTGAGGTCCCCCACTAGTATAGTTTTGCTGTCTATTTCTTCCCATAACTCACTTAAGTTCTTTAAGAATTTGGAAGCTATACCATTTGGTGCATGTAAGTTTAGTATTAATGCTGCTTCATTGTCTATGGTACATTTTAGCAAGATATAGTTTCCTTCCTTATCTCCTTTAATTAGGTTCATTTTTGCTTTTACTTTGTCTGAGATCAAGATGGCTACCCCTGCTTTTTTATTTTTACCTCAGCTGAGGTAAATATAATATAAATATATAATAAATACAAATATAAATGTAATATAAATATAATAATAGATTCTTACCTTACCTTACCTTCACTCTGTGTGTGTGTCTCTGCTTCAGATATGTTTCCTGTAAACAACATATGGTAGGATTTTGAGTTTTCATCCACTCTCCTATCTGCTTCTGTTTTGTGAGAGAGTTTGTCTCATCCATATTCACATTCACAATTATAATTCCTAACTGTATTTCCCTCCTTCCTATTCTTCCTCCTGTTTGTTCTCTCTCTCTTTTCAACCTTTCCCTCCTCACCAGTGTTTTGCTTCTATCTACCACCTTCCCTAATCTGTCCTCCCTTCTGTCAGTCCCCACTTCCCTTTATTTGATGTCCTCTCCCCCTACTTCCTTAGCAGGTAAGATAGATTTCTATATTCAACTGATTGTGTACAGTATTTCTTCTTTGAGCCAATACTGATGAGAGTAAGGTTCAAGCAATGCTCATCAACCACTTTCCCATCTTCCTTTCCACTGTAATAGGTCTTCAGTCACTATTCATGTGAAATAATTTATCACATTTTATCTCTCTCTTCCTTCTGCACCCATTGTACTCTTCTTTCTCATCCCTTAAATATTTTTAGTGCCATTCCCTCAAATTCACCTTATACCCACACGCTCTGTCTATGTATATTCCTTGTAGCTATACTATTAGTGACATAATTTTTAAAAATTAAAAGTATCATCTTCCCGTGTATGTAAATAATTAGCTCTATTGAACCCCTTACGTTTTCTTTTCCCTTTTTACCTGTTTATGTTTCTCTTGGGTCTTGATATTGGAGGTCAAGTTTTTGGTTTAGTTCTGGTCTTCTTTTTAAGAAAACTTGAAATCCCTCTATTTCATTAAATGACCATTTTTTCCTTGATGTATTATGCTTAATTTTGCCAGGTAAGTGATTCTTGGTTGTAGTCCTAGCTCCTTTGCCTTTCAGAATATAATGTTCCATGACCTCCAATCTTTTCATGTTGCAGCTCCAAGTCCTGTGAATACTGATTGTAACCCCCTGATATTTGAATTGTTTCTTTCTGGCAAGTTGGAGTATTCTTTTCCCTTGACTTGATAGTTCTGAAATTTGGCTATAATGTTCCCTGGACGTTTTATTTTGGGATCTCTCTCCTGAGGTGATTGGTGGATTCTTTTTATTGTTATTATTATTCTTTTTTATATTTTATTTATTTGTTTGTTTTTAGACTTCAACATTCACTTTTTTATTTTTTGGTGAGGCAATTGGGGTTAAGTGACTTGCCCAGAGTCACACAGTGAGTGAATGTTACTTGTCTGAGGCTGGATTTGAACTCATGTCCTCCTGACTCCATGGTCAGTGCGCTGTCCCCTGCACCACCTAGCTGTTTCTATTCACTTCTATAAGATTTTGAGTTCTAAATCCCCCCCATTCTCCCCTCCCCAGGATATCATGCAATCTGATATAGGCTATAAATGTACAATCATATTAAATGTATTTCCACATTAGTCATATTATGAAGAAGAATTAGAACCAAAGGGAAAAACCACAAGAGAAAAGAAAGAAATAAAAAACAATAGCATGCTTTGATCTGCATCCAGACTCCATATTTCTTTCTCTAGATGTGGATAGCATTTCCCATCATGAGTCTTTTGGAATTGTCTTAGATCCTTGTATTGCTGGGAAGAGCTAAATCTATCAAAGTTAGTCATCCCACAGTGTTGCTGTTACTATGTACAATGTTCTCCTGATTCTGCTCACTTCACTCAGCATCAATTCATGTAAGTCATTCCAGGTTTTTCTGAAGTCCTCCTGTTCATCATTTCTTATACCACAATAGTATTCCATTACATTCATATGCCATAACTTGTTCAGCCATTCCCTAATTGTTCCCCTCAATTTCCAATTCTTGGTCACCACAAAAAAAGCTGCTATAAATATTTTTGTACATGTGGGTCCTTTCCCCATATTTGTGATCTCTTTGGGATATAAACCTAGTGATATTGCTGGGTCAAAGGGTACACATAGTTTTATACCCTATGAGAATAGTTCCAAATTGCTCTCCAGAATGGTTGGATCAGTTCACAATTCCAACAACGACGCAATAATGTTCCAATTTTTCCTCATCTTTTCCAATATTTATCATTGTCCTATTTTGTTATGTTAGCTAATCTGATAGGTGTGATGTGGTACAACAGAGTTGTTTTGATTTGCATTTCTCTAATCAACAATGATTTGGAGCATTTTTTCATATGACTATAGATGGCTTTAATTTCTTCCTCTGAAAACTTTGACCATTTATCAACTGGGAAATGGTTTGTATTCTTACAAATTTGACTTAGTTCTCTATATATTTGAAAAATGAGGCCTTTATCCCAAACACTTGCTATAAAAATTGTTTCCCAGCTTTCTGCTTCCCTTCTAATCTTGGTCTCATTGGCTTTGTTCATGCAAAACCTTTTTAATTTAATGTAATCAAAATTATTCATTTTGCATTTCAAAATGTCCTCTATGTCTGTTTCGTCTCTATATTATGAAAAAAAAAATCAACAGCTTGGAAAACTGCTTAAAAAGTAGAATTAGCCAAATAGAAAAGGAGATCAAAAATCCACTGAAGAAAACAACTCCTTAAAGAGTATAATTAGTCAAATGGAAAAGAAAATACAAAAGCTAATTGAGGAAAACAACATCTTAAAAGTTAGAATTGAGCAAGTGGAAACTAATGACTCTATGAGATGTCATGAATCAAACAAACAAAATCCAATTCCCTCATGGGAAAAAGCAACTGACCTGGAAGATAGATTCAGTAGAGACAACATCAGAATCACGGGACTACCTGAAAACCATAATCAAAAGGAGGACCTAGACAGCATCTTTCAAGAAATTATCAAGGAAAATTTCCCTTAGTTTAGTCATAAATTCTTCCATTCTCTGTAGTTCTGAGAGGTAAACTATTCTTTGCTCTCCTAATTTGCTTATAATCTCACCATTTATGACTAAATCATGTACCCACTTTGACCTTATCTTGGTATATGGTTTAAGATGTTGGTCTATGCCCACTCTCTGTTGTACTATTTTCCAGTTTTCCCAAGAATTCTTGTCAAATAATGACTTCTATCCCAGAAGTTGGAGTCTTTGGGTTTTTCAAAAAGTAGATTACTGTAGTCATTGACAACTGTGTCTTGTTTATCTAACCTATTCCACTCTATTTCTTAGCCAATGCCAATCAGTTTTGATGATTGCTGCTTTATAATACAATTTTAGATCTGGTACAGCTAGGTCACCTTCCCTTGCATTTCTTTTCATTATCTCCCTTTGATATTCTGGATCTTTGGTTCTTCCAGGTGAATTTTGTTATTATTTTTTCTAGCTCTATAAAATAATTTTTGGTAGTTTAATTGGTATGGCACTAAATAAATAAATTAGTTTAGGTAGAATTGTCATTTCTACTATATTATCTCAGCCTATCCATGAGCAACTGATATTTTCCAATTATTTAGATCTGACTTTATTTGTGTGAAATGTTTTGTAATTGTGTTCACATAGTTCCTGGATTTGTCTTGGCAAGTACATGCCCAAATATTTTGTGTTGTCTAAAGTTACTTTAAATGGAATTTCTCTTTCTATCTCTTCCTGCTGGGCTTTGTTGGTAATATATAGAAATGCCAATGATTTATGTGGGTTTATTGGTGGTTTCTTTCAAGGCCTATTTTGCCCTCTAGTTGCAGGAGAGCAGGGAAGTTTTCCTTGATAATTTCTTGAAAGATGCTGTCCAGGTCCTCCTTTTGATTATAGTTTTCAGGTGGTCAAGTGATTCTGATGTTGTCTCTCCTGAATTTATTTTCCAGGTCAGTTGTTTTTTCCCATGAGGGAATTTGATTTTGTTTGATTGATTCATGATATCTCATAAAGTCATTAGTTTCCACTTGCTCAATTCTAACTTTTAAGATGTTGTTTTCCTCAATTAGCTTTTGTATTTTCTTTTCCATTTGGCCAATTATACTTTTTAAGCAGTTTTCCAGGCTGTTGACTCTCCAAGATGATTATCTTGCATCACTCTCATTTCTTCTCCCAGTTTTTCTACAACCTCTCTTACATGATTCTTAAGTTCCTTTTTGAGCTCTTCTATAAGTTCTTTCTGGGCTTGAGACCACTTCTCATTTTTCTTTGGGGTTTTGCCCATAGGTGTTTTGACAATGTTGTCCTCTTCTGAGTTTGTGTCTTGGTCTTCCCTGTCACTGTAATAACTTTCTATGGCCAGATTCTTTTTTTGTTGGGTTTTTTTTCTCATCTTTTTTTTGGTCTTATCCTTTTCTTTTAAATTTGATCTCTGCTCCCAGGGCAGAAGGGGCTTTGTATTAGTTTTTTTGTACCAGTGCCTGCCGGCCCTGGCTGTTTGCCTGATGGCACGCTGTTGTTGCCCAGAGACCCATGGGGGACTCTTGTGTCTAATGCTGTGTTGAGGGGGATAGAGTAGGGGGTGACTGATGCTGCTAGAGGCTGGAGGGGTCTAGAAGCTTCTGTGGTGCTGAGCTGGGATCTTAGTGGTGGTGTTTGGCATGTGGTGAGGCCCAGTGGTATTTTTCTGTGTTTCCCTGAGGATACACTGAAACACATGGAGGTCTGGCCCCTGGAGGATGCCTGTTTTCCCTGGGCTATGCTGAAGCATGTGGAGGTCTGGCCTACTTTCTTGTTATGCTCAAGGATGCCCGTTTGCCCAGAGCTGTGCTGAAGCACACGGAGGTCCTGTGCTAGAGGATGCCTGCCTGCCTTGGGCTGCACTAAAGCACGTCGTAGTTCTCAGAGCTGAAATCTGCCAGTTCTCCTGGCTATCTTAAGACATGTGAGGGGTCCTGGTGCTGGTGTTTGCCTGCTCCACCACACTGGGGTCCAGGATCTCTCGCTGGTTTGCTGAGGCGGGTTTGTTACTGGCTTACTGGGACATTTCCTCTCCTGGACTGTTCTCTCCTTTTACCCAACTGAGACAGACCTTTCTTGCTGATCCTCCAAGTCTTCTGCGCTAAAAGACCACTCCACCTCTTCTTTCCACTGGCTCTGCTGTTCCAGAATTTGTTCTGGGGTGCTATGTTTGGAGGTGAATATGGTGGAGCTACAGTGATTTATTGCTTACTCCACCCTGTTGGTTCCCAGAAGTCCCTGAAGGACATTATTATAACAACCACAAGATTTGTGAAATTGAGAATTCCAGGAACAGGGCAGAATAAGGCAGGAAATTACCTGACTCTCCCAAATTCTCCCACAAACAATTTTAAATAATGCCTCAAAGTAAATAATTAAAAGTCAGGATAAAGCAGCTGTCCAGCCTAAGACAACTTGGGATGACATTAGGAAAGACTTGACCTTACTGAAGTACAGATACCTGGGGCAGATACCACTGAATCAACAAACAAGTCCTGGGGATAGTTTCATGGTGGTAACCTCAGCTTCAGGAACTTTTACACCAGAGACAGTGTGCAGGTCAGATGGCTGATTAGGGGAAGATTGCAGGGCCCTCTGCTGACTGATGCTAGCTGTAAGGCCCAGGTGCACTGACCAGATGTGATTCCAGGCTGTAACTATGGACATGGAGGAGTAAGTGTATCCTGGCAAGTGTGGTTGCAGAGGAGATGTGGCTCTGCACAGGAGAACAGAGACCCTGGTTTTGATTCTAGGGAAGAAGGGTAAGCTGAAGCATGCAGCTACAGGAGGAACATAAGGAGTACAAGTGTTTGTGGTGGCAGCATTGGTGTGGGTCCTGGTCATAGCTCAGGGGCTAAGAGTAGTAGTACCTGAGTTCAGGCCCCAGACAAAGCTCAGAAAACAACAGCATGAAAAATATGAAGCCTAAGACATCATCTCCCCCCCTGACATACATACATCTCAGGACTAAAGCCAAACTCTAACATAAAATTAATATCTAAGAAATAAACCACTAAAAATGAGTAAGCAAAAGAGAAAAAAATCTGACCATAGATAGTTATTATGGTCATAGAGAAGATTTGGGTTCAAACTCAGAAGAAGACAATAAAATCAAAACAACTATTTCTACTTCAAAGAAAAATGTAAAATGGCCAAAAGTCCAAAAAGAGTTCATGGAAAAGCTTAAAAAAGGACTTTAAAAATCAAATAAGAGAAGTTGAGGAAAAATTAGAGAAAAAATAAGAGTAATGCAAGAAAATCAAGAAAATTATGAAAAGAAAGTCAATCAATTAGAAAAAAGAGATCCAAAAACTTACAGAAAAAAATAAACCTTAAAAATCAGAACTGGGCAAGGGGAAGCCAATGACTTCCTAAGACACCAAGAAATAATAAAGCAAAATCAAAAGAATAAAAAAACAGAAAATAATGTGAAACATCTCGTTAGAAAACAATTGACCTGAAAAACAGATCAAGGAGAAACATTGTTGAACTACCTGAAAGTTGTGATCAGAAAAAAGAGCTAGACACTATGCTTCAAGAAATCAAGGAAGATTGTTCTGAAGTTTTAGAACTAGAGGGTAAAATTGAAATTGAAAAAAATCCACTGATTACCACTTAAAAGAGATTCCAAGATGAAAACTCACAAAAACATCATACATAAGTTTTGAAACTCCTAGGTCAAAGAGAAAATACTACCAAAAAAACAACCAACCAAACAAACTAACAACAATTTAAATACTGTGGAGCTACAGTTATGATAACACAAAATTCAGCAGCTTCTACCTTATAAAGAGCAAAGGACATGGAACGGGGTAATCCAAAGAGCAAAGGAGTTGTGTTTGCAACCAAGAAAAGTAGATTGTTCTTTTGGAAAACAATCTGGAATTGTGCCCAAAGAGTTATAAAAGTGTGTATAGTAGTGATACCACTATTAGTTCTGTTTCCCAAGATGATCAGGGAAAAAGGAAATATGTTCTCAAATATTTATAGCAGCTTTCCTTATGGTGGCAAAGAACTGGAAACTGAGGGGATGACCATTAATTGAGGAATGGCTAAACAAGTTGTGCTATATGATCATGATAGAATACTACTGCTCTGTAAGGAATGATGAGCTGCTTGGTTTTAGAAAAACATGGAAAGACTTCCATGAAATAGTGAAGAGTGAAATGAGCAGAACCAAGAGAATGTTGTGTACAGTAAGCAATATTGTTAGAAGATTAACTGTGAACAACTAAGTTATTTGGAGTATTATAAATACCCAAATCAATTACAAAGGACCTATGAAGGAAGATGCTATCCATCTCCAGAGAAAGAATTGATAAATAGAAGTATGCATAATATAGTTTTGTGTGTGTGTGTGTGTGTGTGTGTGTGTGTGTGTTAGTTAAATGGTGGCCTTCTGTAGTGTAGGGTGCTGGGTGGGGAGGGAGGGAGATAGTTTAGAACTTAAAATAGAACAAAAAAAGAAAATTTGTCAAACTCTCTGTCCAATCAGAGACAATAAATGCCTGTTACTCAAGATTGTATAAACTGATTGGTTCCTTATTATCAACTATTAAAAAACAAAACAAAACAAAACTCCGTCAGCCCTTGAATGGTGTCCTTGTACCTACTGAGCTGCTAGCCTAGCTAATAAATTGATATGCTCAGATTTAATTGCCTCAATCCTTATCAATTTTGTTTGTGACAAGGGTCCAAAAAGAATTAGGGAGGAGGAAATGAAAACACCAAATGTAAATTAGGTCAAAATCCTCCTCCTTTCCCTTTCCCACTAATTATATTTGTTAGTTGTTTTGTTTTGTTTTATTTTTTAGTGGGGGTGTAGTTTGGGCCCAATTTCTAAGGTTTTCTCTTCACTTACTTGTTATCTCTTTGGGATTTTTACGGAGTTAAAGCTTCTGAAATGCCAAGTTAGAACTCCCTCTTCTAACTAATTTCTGTTTTTGCCTTCAAAGCTCTTGTCTCATCATCCCTTTTTCCTGTTGTGTCTCTCCCTTAAGTTTCAATTCAGGAGAAAATTAATGTGGGAAAAGGATTTTAGGCCATAGCACTTCAATTTTGTTCCTCCACCTTCAGTTCTCCTAGTTTAAATTCTGCCTACATCTGTGTCTTTATTTCTTTGATTTTATTTATTTTTCCGTATAGGTCAGTCTTTTTCTTTCCCTTAAAACAAACAAACAAACAAAACCAAAACTGGGGCAGCTAGATGGTGCAGTGGGTAGAGCTCTGGCCTTGGAGTCAGGAGGACCTGAACTCAAATTCAGCCTCAGACATATGACACTTACTAGCTGTGTGACCCTAGGCAACCTTATTGCCTCACCAAAAGGCAAAAAAACCAAACAAACAACCAAAAAAAAAAACCAACAACTTTTAAACATTTATCTCATTATTTATCCTTTCCTTGGGGATTATACTTATTTAATTTCTTATGTTTCTGGTGTTTGAAGATTGAATATTTTGCTCAAATCTGAGTTACTTTTTGGAAAGAGTGTCTTAAATTCCTCTCTTTTTGTTGAACATCCATCTTTTTACTTGATGATTAAGCTAAACGTTTCGGAGTATGACATTTTGGTCTGCTTGAGTTCCTTTGCTAGTCAAAATACATTTTTAAAATTTCCTTCTAAAGTTTCTAGTGGATAAGGAATAATCTTGTATTTTTGAATTTTACCTTTTAAAAAATATTTGAAGCTCTTTATCCTGAATGCTTGCAAAATGTGTTGTTCGTCATTGGAATAGTTACATTTTGCTACTATGTGTCTTGAAGTTTGAAGCATAAATTTTTGTCTTTGAAATACAGCTACTCTGTTAACAAGACTAAATAGTTTTGCTGAAAATGTAATTATTTCTTACAGCCAATGCTTTTTTGGGGGGGGGGGGGGTAGACAACGGGGTTAAGTGACTTGCCCAGGGTCACACAGTTAGTAAGTGTTACGTGTCTGAGGTCATATTTGAACTCAGTTCCTCCTAAATCCAGGGCTGGTGCTCTATCCACTGCACCACCTAGCTGCCCCCTAGCTGATGCTCTTTTATAACATTTTGTCAAGTCCTAGGTAGTAGTTAAAAGAGAAAAACTTTGCTCTTTTCTCCTACCAGGTATTCCTCCTTGATGGTCTATAAATTGCCTGTAGAAGAAGTGTATCCTCTATCTCAGGCCTTTTCTAAACTAGAGGCAGGTAAGAGTGACCATTTTGAAAATGAGTTTCTACATAGCAATGGCAATGTACAAAGGACATTTGAGAAAACTAAAGCCATTCCTTCCATGATTTAAGGAGGCAAAACTCACAGTTCAGTTAAACAATTTCTCAAGTCTATTTCAGTGACAGAAAGACAAGATAACTAATTAAGTAGTATATTAAAACACAAAATTAGCTATTTTGACATCAGAAGTCAAAATGGAACACTTCATTACATTTTCTTCAACTGTAGACTGACATTTGCTTCATCCCTTGTATTTAAGGCATAGTTTTTATTTGTAGTGATCTATATTATACTCTGACTTGGGGGGTAAAAATCTGGATGGAAAATATGTGAATTGCTAACAGAAATTTATTCTTATTCAGCTAAGCATACCCTCAACCTGGAGGAATACAGTCTCTCTCAGTCCACTTTGGAACAGGTGGGTTATTTTCTTAAAATATTTGCCATGAGACTTATTGTTGTTCATTCATTTCAGTAGTGTTCAACTTTTTGTGACCCCATTTGGGATTTTCTTGGGAAAGATACTGGTGTGGTTTGCCATTTCCTTCTCCAGCTCATTTTACAGATGAGGAAACTAGGGAAACAGGGTTAAATGATTTGCCCGGGGTCATGCAACTGGTGTCTGATTGTAGTACTGGCACTCTATCCACAGCACCACCTAACTGTGTGACTAATTTAGCGCAAACTTACTATGTGCTGGGTGGGTATCTTAGTTGACACTTGATATACTCTTGTTAGCAGTGTGGTGCACACAAGGCTCATTCTGCTTGCCCTAAGACTACAGAAAAGCATACTTTCACTTTATTAATCAATTAACTAGGAATGGAGAACCTCCCTCTATTATTATACAGAAGATCCTCTTTAATGTACCATTTCAGCTGCCTGCCCCATCAAACAGTACCTCTTCAGGTAGCTGGATAAGAAGAAAATCCTCAGTGACCTAAGTTCAAATTACATTGGCATAATATGAAATATGGCTCTGAATTATTGAAATTTCTCACAAAATATGCTGGTCCTGTTGCCGTCTCATTCTGGAAAATTTCAAAGTTCAGCCTGACATCTCTATATTTCTTTGCTTTCTTTTCTTCTTTCTCTGATTCTTTCCTTCTTTCTTCATTTATATGTTTGTTCATTTATTTATCCATTCAGATAAATGAACAAATATATAAAGCAGTAACTCATGCATCCGTCAATTAATCTGCTTATGTGACACAGAAAATCCACTTGTCTATGGGTGTGAGGTTTATTGAGCATATTAAAGTACAACTCGAAGAAGCCATCAAGTTTCACTGTCATGGACAGTCTGAACAATTGTTTCCAAATCTCCAGGAGATTACTCTCCCAGAGATTACTCTCCCATTTCTTTGGGTTGCTTGTTCCTGAATGTTTTGGAAGAAATAGAAAAATAGATGTGGAGAGATTCTTTGTGGTCAATAACTATAAACACGAAAAAGAAGAGGACATGAAGGTGAGAGGTAGCTTAGCTCCTGTATCACCACCACTCTCTTTTTAAATTATTATTTTTGTCCAGGTCAAGGAGCAATAATAATAATAACAATAATGGCAAAACCAACACTTATAAAGCATTGTATGGTTTATAAGGTTCTTTTCTTATATAGTAATAGCTAACATCTTTATCATATGTCCAGGTATTGAAAGCGTTATTTAATTTAAGCCTTGCAAGAATCCAAGAGGCAGATATGGTTATCCCTACCATAACATGGGGGTTAGGGGAATGATGCCCCCACAATCTGGAAAATCCACCTAAAATTTTTTGACCCTCCCTTCATACAAGAGAAGTCTGAATTATTATGGTACTAAAAGATAAAAGATGTTGATATTATATAATACCACACATATATTTTCTGCATTTCTGAATTTCAAAACTTTTTTGTGTCATCTGCTGACCTCTACATATCATCTGTGGCTTCCACAAAACCCCTCAAAATTTCCATTTAATTTCTTATGCCAACCTGCGATATACCAGGATGGGAAAAATTACAATATAGAAAGGATAACTGTACTGTGAATGTTGTTATCCCCATTTTATAGATAAGAAAATTAAGGTTCAGAAAGATTAAGTGACTTGCCCATAGTCACACAGTTAGCATCAGAGGCAGGATTTGAACCCAAGTCTTTTCCAGACTACAAATCCCACATCAGGCTAAGAAGCTTCTCACAATAACATAATTCAAATAATGGCAGGGTGAACTGTGGGCATCACACAGGTGGGTCATGTAAAATTGACATATTTGTAAACCTTAAAGCACTTTGTAAATGCTAGCTATAATCATGATAATTGTTGTTATATGTACTCTTCTCATTAAATTGATGACACAGAAACTAAATTGCTACTTCATTCTTTTCTCCCCCCCCCACCCCCCATTTTCCCGCTAAGGTCTTCCTAGAGTTGTCAAAGGAGCAGGAGATGGGAGATTTTGAAGAGGAATTGGATACAACTATAAAATGGAAACTCCTCCCACAGGAAGAACCTTAAAGGCCTAGCTATTCTAAGTTTATGTCTAAGATCTCATGACCCTTTTTTAAAATGCATTTATACTTTTAATCTCATATATCATCTCAGAAATGTTTAATCAAACTTTTACAGTATATTTTGTGTTTATGCAGAAATTGGTTAAATTTGTGATAACTCTTTGCTAGAATAAGGGAAGGAAGGATACCTTTGGGCAAAATCTCTATGCTAAACAGCATTGATAATGGCATGAAATTGCAATGTACTGGTTTCCTACATATTTGCATACCATTTTAGGAATACTTTTTGTATTATATTGTAGCTTTTTATCAACAAAAGGACTGATAAAGTTTTTCTCAACTGGAAGGAGAGACTGAAGGATCATGGGAGGTAGAAGCTAGGGTACCTTTTGACCCCCTAGAGAAGATGGTGTAGGGAAGGGGGTAGGTTGTGTAGATGGGTGCCAGCAAATAGGCAATTGCAGGGGCAAGGTGCTACTACCTGGGACTGAATGTAATCGTGATCGTTTGGGTCACTGGCTCATTGACTGGTCTAAAAAGTGCCTTGACAGAATTTACTGTCTTACTGGGATTGGACGAATTTCCCTCTCCATTTCCTCTCCTTCCTCTACCTCACAGTTGCCTGGTGAACTGGCATTGCTTAATCTTAAATTTTGTTTATTTTATGTCTATATTTTTATTATGGGTTTTGTCTTTAGATAAATATAAGCTGCTTTTTATTGTGTTCTGAGTTTTTGTTAAAAGTAGACCACATTATGTGGACAGGTAAAAGAGAATTTCTAGACAAATAACCCTAAAGTTAATCAAATCTCTGCTTTTGTCTTTGTCTCTCTCTTACTTATATCAATAAAATACAGATCTGTTTGGTACATTTTAAAAATATTTAATTATAAACTTGACAACACTAAGATTGTTTTTGAATGGATATTTTTAAGGTTCAAGTTTCTGAGTATATTGTTTCAGAGAAACAGAGATGAAAATCAAGCCTTGAAGAAGAAAATGAAAATAATATTAGAATAATTAATGATTGGGGCGGAGAGAGATACACTTGAAAAGGGCTTCACTGGATGATTATATACTCACTACCCACAATCATTTTAGGCCATATATTATTGAGTGGAATAGCAAGCATAATAACCCACATTATTTAAATATTTATTTTTCTCTTACACGATGATTTTTTTACCAAGCACACATAGCTGAATTTTCACATGTTGAAGGAGTGTATGATGAGATTCCACTATATAAATGATACATTTTGCAGATGACTGCTTATCTAATGTGGTGGTAAACAAAAAAACCAAAACAACATATATATGTACGTATGTGTGTGTATGTACACAAGCTACCTCTTAACATGATTCCTCCTCTTAGCTTACACCTCTGCCATTCCTCTTTTCCAGAATATCTCTGTTCTGGGCAAGGTCTGACTCAGGCCATTTCTTTGATAGTTTAGGTTCGATATTGGAACAAAATGAGACCCTTGTAGGTTATTCAAGAGTTAACAAAGGGAGCTTTATTTAGCCATTGCAGGAGAAGGATGTTTAACAAGGATAGACACGTTGAGTTAATTTAGCTTTACTAAGGTCCCTTGGCTGAGTTATCCATTGTGACCTAGTAGGCCAGATCAATGTGCTCCTAGAACTCCTTGTGACTACTTTATACTAAGGCAATAAAAAAAAAAATCAATGTCAACACTGAGGCTTTAGGCCCCGGAGCCAACTAACTAAATCTCAAGTATGACATTAATACCTTTTAAGGAAAAACTAGCCTAACTTGCATGAGGGGAACGGTTAGGAAATTGGTCCTATCACACTCCACCCTTAGGTGATAGTAAGGACTTTAAGTTCTTCTAAAGGACATTCCACTACTTAAATGACTTTAGAGTTGTTATTGGTCAACCACACATGACTTTTGGTATTCAAGAAACCTGATACAAGAAATGATAAAGGAGGAAGAGAAAAGAAAAACAAAAACAAAAATGTCGCCAAAACAAAACAATGTGACAGCTTTCTGAAGGAGTGATTGAGTCTGGGAAAGTCCCAAGAAGAACAGAGTCCCAGATCTAAATGATTAGTTGAGGGATGCCAAATCTTTGCACGGCGAATCTTCCAATGTAAGAAAATGTGACCATAAACAGGAAAAGCGCTAGAAATATCAGGGCTATAACAAAGATGATGACACTTCCAGTATCATCACTAATTGTCATCACAGATCAGGGAGAATTGCATTCTATCATGACCCAATTAATGTTTCCACCAACTAGGACTCCTCACTTCCTGGAAGCCCCTTTGAGGGAAGAGGAGACTCTGAAGGGCTTCTCCCTTTCTTTTGTGAAGGCTGATTAGATATTTTCACCTCCTCCTTGTTGCTAAAAATCAAGGCCTCTCTCAACAATGCCACCTTTTGGTCCCTTAAAGCTTCCCTTAGGAAGAGTAATACAATCATTATTGGGAATTATACTGTCAGAAATGGAGAGGGGTCAACCAGTTTTACATTATAGTTAGCATTGGGTACAATGGACCTGCTTTTTTGCCACTACACATGCCAGTGCCCACTCTTCTAACATTAGGTTGCCACTGCCATTGAGCTACTTAACTTTCTGCTATCATTCAGGCTCATGCCTATACTTACTGCCTGCTGCTGTCCATTACCATTGGGTCCTTCATCTGTATCCACTGTCCCTTAGTCAACACCTTTAGCACATTTCTACTCACTATGCCCCTCCCCTTTCCATCCAGTACTTCTTGGGTCTTCAACTCTACACACCTCTGCCAAGGTCAACTGCTACCTCTCTGTGCCAGGGCAGGATAATTGCTGCTACTAAGGCCTGAGTTCTTTCATCCTATGCTAGAACAAAGTGTTGCTGTTGACTTGTGTGCTATTACATTGCCACTGATGGAACTCGACTCCACCTTCCCTAAGTCAGGCCTGATTCTGCCCCCTTGCATGGAGGGTTGCTACAGGCCTGTGCTGCCACCACCCTGTTGTGTTTGGAAGGAACACAGTGAGTGTTGCTATTGTTGGGCCTAATCCATTCCTCCTAAGCTGACCACAGTATTATTGCTCTTGGCTGATCCTTCATAGTTACTGATGTAGGGAACTACCTCATGAGATGGCTCAGGCCATTCCAAAGGATTCTTGGTGACCACTGATGCTAGGGCTTGCATTCATCTTCCTCTCAGTGATCATCTTCTTCAATGCAGGAAATTCCTGCTGCTTCCAGTCAGTCCCCACTGCGGGATCCAGGAGTTCATGACATCTTGAACACATAAGGCTGCCAACAGGACTAGGAATGTCCAGCTTGGATTGCCCTGCCCCTCGTTAGGGTGGAGAGTTACAAGGGATAAGGAAGGGAAAAGTGGGGGAGGAAGAAACTTAGCTGGGTGTGAGGAAAGGAAGAGGAAGAGGAAAAGGAGAAAAGAAGGGGCAGAGCCAAGATTGCAGATTAGGGGCAGCCAACTAGGTGAACTCTCCCAATATTGCCTTCTGAACAACTTTAAAATAATACTTCAAGTCAAATTTTGGAATAGTAGAGCCAACAAAAGTTTGGAATGAAACATCTTTCTGGCCTAAGAAAGCTTTAGAGTTGGCAGGAGAAATCTGTGGCACTGGGGTAAAGGCCTGTCCAGAGCCCACACACATGGCTGCAGCAACAGCTTTGGGAACTCTCAGCCCAGAGACAGTAGAGGGTTGGACTACTGGTCAGAAAGAGGTTGCATGAGACTCTTTGCTGGCACTGGGTACAGCTGGCATTTGATTGCCAATACACAGTTCTGGGTCATAGTTACAGGGTGGAGATGGGCACTGGTAGTCAGTCACAAGGGAACAAGGGTCCTGGTCACAGTTCCAAGGCAAAGAGAAACATTAACTCTTGTGATTGTAGAAGAATAGGGGCCCTTCCTGGGCAAGACCATAGTGCAGACCAGAAGAGCAGTGACCACACCTCTCCCCAGATCATACTATTTTAGAAGCACCAAACACTTGCAGACCCCTAGAACTAACTCTGAAAACAGCAGCGTAAAAAAGCCTGAACCTTGACATAATGTCTCCCTAGCCTTAGATGAGTAGAGCCCAACTTTAACATAAGGTTCAAATTCAAGAAAGAGGCTGGCAAAATGAGCAAACAACAACAAAAAGAATTTGACTAAAAATCTACTATAGTGACAGGGAAGATCAGAAGAAAACAATGTGAAAACAACTACCAAAAAACCTCAAATAAAAATGTAGTTGCACTCAAACACGATAAGAATTTCCTAGAAGAGTTTTTTTTTTTCTTTTTAAAGAGAGAGTAAAGGGTGGTAGAAGAAAAAATTGGGAAAAGAAATTAGAGCTATGCAAGAAAATTATGAAAGAAGAATTAACACTTTGGCAAAAGAAGTACCAAAAATACTGAAGAAAATAACACCTTAAAAAACAGAATTGGCGAAACATAAAAAAGGCATAAAAATTCACTAAGAAAAGAACTACTTAAAAAGTAAAATTGACTAATTAGAAAAAGACGTACAAAATCTCACTGAAAAAAATTCTTTAAAAATTACAGTTGGGCAAGTGGAAACTAATGACTCCATGAGACATCAAAAAACAATAAAACAATAAGAGAATAAATAGAAGAAAATATGAAACATCTCATCAAAAAACAACTAACCTGGAAAATAGATTGAGCAGAGATAATTTAAGAATTGGGCTAACTGAAAGCCATAAGTAAATAAAGAGTCAACTCATCATATTTCAAGAATCTATCAAGGAAAACTACTATGATATCTTAGATCCAGAGGGTAAAAGAGAAATGGAAAAAAATGCACTAATCATTTCCTGAAAGAGGTTCCAAAATGAAAACATCCAGGAATATTATAACCAAATTCCAGAGCTCCCATATCAAAGAGAAAATGCTGCAAGCAGTGTTGTGGAGCCAGAGCCACAAGATTTAGTGGTTTCCATGTTTAAGGACTGGAGAGCTTATAATATGATATTCCGGAAGGCAAAGGAGCTAGTATTACAATCAAGAGTAAACTACCCAGCAAAACTGGATATAATCCTTCAGTGGAAAAATGAATATTTAATGAAATACAGGACTTTCAAGCATTCCTAATGAAAAGACCAAAGCTGAATAGAAAGTTTAACACACAAATATGAGACTCAAGAGAAGAATAAAAGAATAAACATGAAAAAATAATAAAAGTGACACAAGGGCCTGACTTATCTGTCAAATTCCTGGGTATTGTTTGGTCAATAAGAGGAAGGTCTTAAAAGCAAGCCTACCCCACCCCTACAACAGTAAAACAATTGCAGGAATCTTTAGGTTTGTTGGGATATTGGAAGGTATTCATTCCTCACTTGGCTCAGATCCTGAAGTCCCTGTATGGTTTAACACACAAAGAGGGGCGATGGGACTAGGATGATGGATGTTCCTAAGCCCATGTCATCGCCAAGGTGGCTGTCAATGCCACGCAGACTCTAGGTGTCTTGATCCTTTGCAGGCTTGTGAATTGGATGTGACCCCAGAGGGATATGGATGGGGACTTTGGCAGAAAATGGAAAGGACCCAACAACCCTCAAGGTTCTGGTCACAGTTATGGGAGGAAGAAGAGGTGAGGTACTCCTTGATTGAAAAACATTTGGCTGCTATGTACCATGCCCTTCTTGCAATGAAACCCATTATGGAGGGGGCACAGATAACTGTGCAGACCACTTACCTCATGGCTGGATGGGTGCATGATTGGACTCAATCACCAAGAAACTGTGTAGCACAGACCCCAACCCTGGCCAAGTGGGATTCCTACCTCCAACAGCAAAGCTCAATGTCTTCCAGCCTGCTGAGTGCTGAGCTTCAGGCAGTTTTGGGACTGATTACATATGTTTTCAATAAGGTGAAGGAAGTAATTGATTTTACTGTGTTAGACAACCCTATAAAGAAGGTAAGGGGCCTATATCCCCTGCCGCCTGGTACATGGATGGGTCCAGCTTGGGGCAACCCCCAGGTGGAGGGCTTCCACCCCAAGACTAAAATTATATGGATGGATATTGAAGAAGGACAAAGCATTCAATGGGCTAAGTTGGGAGCCATGTGGCTTGTGGTGACCTGTGAGGAAGGCCCTTTGACCATATGTACTGATAGTTGGGCTGTATTCCAGGGCCTAATGATGTGGTTACCCACTTGGTATTCCTCCCAGGGTTGGTAAGCCATAATCAACCATTATGGGGCATGGACATGTGGCAAGACTTGTGGTCCACAGGGCAGCAGAAAGTAGTAACCAAGTATCATGTGACCAGACATGCCTGCCTGGCAGGGAATGACAAGGCCAATGCATTATTAGCACAAGTATGATGGCTTGAAGATGTGCCAGCTTCAGCTGTAACATAAGAGGTACATCATAGACTGCAACATCCTAGACCCTACACCATGTGGGAGGTTGTTAAGCAAGGAAGTCTGCTCCTGACCTACAAAGAAGTTGGCTAAATGTGACTTTGTGGCCTGTTCCAGGACCCTTGGCACATACCACAAATAGACTGTGCCATGATGTGTGGGCCCCATCCCCTGGCGAGATGGCAAATTGGCTATGTTGGGCCACTCCCAGTCTCACAGAGGCATTGATATGTTCAGAGATGTGTTGATATGGCCACCGGACTATTAATGGTATTTCCCTCCCAGTATGCAGACCAAGCCCATACGAAAAAAGGACTTGAGCAACTGTTGGCTGTATATGGGTGCCTTGAAGTGATGGAAAGTGACCAGGGTTTCCAGTTGTGCTATAGTCTTGTGCGAAAGACCAGAGCATAGACTGGTGTTTCCATGCAGCCTACAACCCTCAAGGGGCTGACATTCTAGAACTATACAATGGGCTGCTAAAATGAGCCTTGAAGGTAAAACAAGGGACTATGAAAGGGTAGGCCAACCGCTTACAGCCAGTTATCTGAGCCCTTAATGAACAGGCTCACTCAGGACTGGCTGCCCCAATAGGCACCCTTTCACAGTATGCTGCCTCTCCAATACATCTACAAGTGCAAACTTAGGATGAGTTAGTAAAACTGGCTTTGGTACACCAAACAATATCCTTCTGCCAGCACATATGTTGAACCCCAGAGATACAAAGGTCTGGACCTGACCACGGACCCTCAAGCAGGCCTATGCTTGTTGGCTGGCCCTATTGGTCCCCTGGGGGACAGGATTACAAGCAGGACTCCTTTGTGTGCCTTCCTGCCTGTGTGGCTAGATCCCCTAACAGTGGTATATGCATGCACAGAGAAGGGGAAGGCCATCTTGGGGCGAAGACATTTGTATTAACTTTGTGGGTTTTCTACATGCCCCCTGTGGCTCCACACATTGACCCTTCTATAACCCTCATTGGGCAGGGAGAGGGGGTAAAGGTCTGGTACACCAAACTAGGCCAGGGTCCCATCCCAGTGGTGATACTGTCACAGGATAGATCACTTGCATGCATACTCCCTGATGGTCAAGATTTGCCTCTATTAGTGACTTTACACCATTTGTCTTATTGCCCTTAAGGTACAGAAGACCCAACTTGTTCGTAGACTGGGCCCATACATTGGCCAGGGTGGCCAATCAATTGGTTTGTTGGGTCTCCACTGAGATCCTGACTAGTATGGTGTTTGGCTTGGCATGGAGAATACATCTGTGAAACTCTACCTGGACTAGCCCAGCAGGGTAGAAGGCTAATACATTCCAGTACTTCAGTCCCATTATTTAGGGGCAGATTAAGCAAATATATGAGTATGGAATGAACTGGGATGGGTCACTGCTGCTATGGTTGAGCCAGTGGTCCCTGCTGAGTACCATGTGTAACACACTGATGGACCAGATACTACGGTAATGAGATGGACACCTACTCCCCTATGTCACCCCATAATGGTCATCAGTGTTCAGAATACAACTAATCCATAAGACCAATGGTACCAAAATCTGAGTGTTACAACTGGTGCCTACATGATTCCTTGGGGTTTTCTGTGGGTTTCTGGTCAATATGGCTAGCTATACCACCCCTTTAATTGGACTGGTTGCTGTGCTTGGGGAAAGCCATACATACCAGGTTGCATTTTGAAGATAATACCCAATACATCCACTAATTGGGATATGTACAATCATCAACACCCATGCCACACACAGGGGTTGGCGATACTGCCCTTCCCCCCCCTTTTTTTCTTGCAAGCAGCTTCCATTGTGACACAAACCAAACTTACTGCTCTAGAGATACACACTGTTAAGGCATTGAATGCTGCCCGTTGGGCCCTCTCATTACTCAATAATGAAGTGGGACAGTTATGTACTGTAGTCTTGCAGAACTGTATGACCCTAGACCCACTTACTGCATTCTGGAAAAGGGTGTGTGCTATGTTACATAGGAATATTGTGTTTATATACCTGATGCCCAACACGATGTCTCTGCAGCCCTTCACCAACTGCAACAGGAAGCCTGTAAAATCACCACCCTTTCTTGGGATCCTGTTGCTGAATGGTGGGCCAATACTTCTTGGGGATGGAAAGCCACTTTTTCATCTGTTTTAGGCCTTGTGGCTGCTCTGGTAGCATGTTTTTGTAGCCTATACTGTTGTTGTAGGTTATGGATTCAATGCTTCAACTTCCTGACTTGAAGACCCCTAAAGGTGCCACCTGTGTAGATTGTAAGGGCCAGGATCCTGGAGGGGTGGAGCATGCTGTGGCATGGATCCAGTTTGATACAGGCTGCCAGAATCCATGGCCCATAAACACCAATGTGCACCATGCTGACACATCCTTATGTAACTAAAGATAACACAAACTTAGGAGGTTACTGTTGGCATGCTGCCTCTTTTGTGTGATTTTCTATATATCAAATGAGCAATGGTCAATAGGTGTGGATGTTCCCACTCCATGTCTCGACCTGCCACCATGATAATAAAGTGGTATGAACCTGTTATCCATGGTCCACTCTTTTTCTTCCATTTGGACAAATCCAGTGTGAATCTGCCTGGAGTTGATCTCCTGCGTTACAGTGACATTTTTCTTTCATAATTCCTATTTGACTTATCCTTTTCATCTCCTTTGCAGGATCATCACTGGCATTCTAACTGGTATATCCCAGGGTTCTAGGTTTTCTTTCTCTCTCATTCTCCCTCCCTCTCCCTCTCTCTCTCTCTCTTTCATTCTCTCTTGCTTTCTCATAAAGAGAGAATGAAAAAGTGAGTTTTATTACTTTTCTTTTTTTAGCTTATATATGTGCAGTTATGCAAAACACTTCCATAGTAGACATGCTGTGAAAAACTAACTCTAAATCTTGTGTTATCCTGATTGTGTTTCCACAATACTTGAATTGTTTCTTTCTGGCTGCTTGTAATATTTTCTCCTTGACCTGGGAATTCTGGAATTTGACTACAATATTCCTAGGAGTTTTCCTTTGGGGATCTCTTTCAGGAGGAGATCAGTGGATTCTTTCAATTTCTATTTTGCCCTCTGGTTCTAAAATATCAGGGCAGTTTTCCTTGATCATTTCTTGAAAGATGATGTCTAGGCTCTTTTATTGATGATGGCTTTCAGATAGTCCAATAATTTTTAAATTCTCTCTCCTGGATCTATTTTCCAGGTCAGTTGTTTTTCCAATAAGATATTTCACATTGTTTTCTAATTATTCACTCTTTTGGACTTGTTTTACAGTGTCTTGATTTCTCATAAAGTCACTAGCTTCCAATTGTTCTATTCTAATTTTTAAGGAAGTATTTTCTTCAGTAAGCTCTTGGACTTCCTTTTCCATTTGGTCAATTTTGCTTTTTAGGGCATTCTTTTCCTCATTGGCTTTTTGGACTTCTTTTGCCATTTGGGTTAGGCTATTTTTGAAGGTGTTATTTTCTTCAGTATTTTTTGGGGTCTCCTTTAGCAAGCTGTTGACTTGTTTTTCATGATTTTCTTGCATCACTCTCAGTTTTTCCTCTACTTCTCTTACTTGCTTCTCAAAATCCCTTTTGAGCTCTTCCAAGGCCTGGGACTGATTCATATTTTTCTTGGAGCCTTTGAATGTAGGAGCTTTGGCTTTATTGTCTTCTTTGGGTTGTATGTTTTGATCTTCTTTGTCACCAAAGTAAGATAATATCGTCTGACTCTTTTTGTGCTGCTTACTCATGACCCCAGCCAATTATTTGAGTTTTAAACTCTTTGTTAAGGTAAAAGTCTGCTTCCAATGTGAAGAGTGTACTGTCCCAAGCTTTGGGGGTGTGTACAGCTGTTTTCAAAGGTACTTCTAGGGACCTGTAAATTTTCAGTTCTTGATAAGGGATGAGGTGTTTCTTCTCCATCACCACAACAAGCTCCACTACAGCAGCACCCTTCCTCACCCCAGGACCATCCCTCAGAGCTGTGACCCAGATCTAAGCACAGGCAAAGCAAGAGATTCCTGCCTCAGCACTGGCAAAGAAATCCTTGCAATCCCCCTCTGACCAGCCACTTGATTCCCCCTCAATCTGTGGGCCAGAAGCTCAGGAAACAGCCACAGCCCAGGGGGCGGCTGAGACCTAGCTCCTTCTCTCACCTCAGTCACAGACTTTCCCCACTGACCTTCTAAATTGTCTTTGGAGTTTGTGGGTTGAGAAGTCTGGAAACCGCCACAGCTGCCCGCGATTCAGTCGTCTGAGGCTTGCTCCAGGGTCGCTGTGGCCTGTGTGCCCACGCTGAACTGCACTCCTCTCCCGGCCCAGAGCACTATACCTTTCAGATCAACCACCCAGGCTGTCTTTGACTGGAAATTCGTTTCACTCTGTCTTTTTGTGGGTTCTGCTGCCTTAGAATTTGTTTAGAGCCATTTTTTTAGGTATTTGGAGGACTTTGGGAGAGAGCTCAAGACAATCACTGCTTTCCCTCCGCCATCTTGGCTCTGCCAGTGAGTTTTATTACTAAAAATTACCTGTTTCCAAATTTTGATGCACCAGTCTTTGTATTTGTATTGCCTTGGCTCTAGCAATAGCTATATAATAATACCTGCTTTTTTTTCTTTAAACTGTTCTTCTTCTCATACTTCCAAGCTCAATAAGGCTATGCCACACTGTAGAGAAATCAGTAATAGCCCTTCCAGCTGTCAGGACCCTCTGAAGGTCTTTGCTTGTTCTCTGAAGATTAATTACCCTGTTTTGCAGCAATAGTTTGACTTTTTTTTTTCTTTTTCAACCTCACTTTCCTTTGGACTTTGTGACAACTAATCCTGTTTCATTGTAGGCTTGATATTCTTAGAATCCTTGCTTCCCCGCCCCTCTCCCCCCATACACCAGTAACTGCTGTAATGTCTCTAAACATCACTGAAGTGTGTTCTTTAAGAGGCACAACTTTTGCATGTTTCATATATCCATTCTTAATATCCATTCTTAAAAAAAACTTATAATTAAAAACACAACAAGAGAGAGCAATGAAACATGTATATCACATACAATCCAGTGAGGAAACCAACTCAAATCAAAATTATTGCTTATCTCAATGTTATAAGAAAAAATATTTTCCCATTGAGTTCCTATGATAGGCTACTGCTGCCAAATAAATCTTTACAACATAGAAATTATAGAGGTTAAAACCTAGCTTTTATTATGTTTAAGCACATATTCAGAATTCAGAAAAATAACCCTGAACTCTACCTAGAGTTCAGACTAAGTTTCTTATAGAGAAAAATTATGTCAGAGAGGCACAGAAATAATTTTTAAATATATAACAATTTTTATGGCCATAAAGGTCACAAAGGCCAAGTCAAACAGAATCCTTCAATGTCAATAAGGTTAAATAAACTGAGAACAAATTAGTAAACAGACTAAGCTACAAATTTAAACACTGAGTCTGTAATATCCTACACTTAAAAAACTACAAGGCTACATTTTAAAGAAGTAACAATGGACTAAGAGAAGGAGATTTATATAACAAAGATAAACCAAAGGTTCAGAACCAGGAGAATCTTTTCACAAATAGTTAGCTAAGTCACTTAGTGAAGTTCAAACTCCTCTTTGGCTTCTTATCTGAGGATGCTATCCTTCCTATGAATCAGATTTTAACCAGGTGAGGTTAATATGAACTACCTTCAGTCAGTCAAATATGCATGAGAACCAGCATAACGAAATTTAATAAAAGAAAAATGAAAAATTCTCATCACAGCAAATAATTTCCACTCCACTAGAGTTCTGCCTTTCTTGCCTTCTTGTTCATGCATCAGACTGACTTAGCCTCCATTCCTTTATTGATCTTTTTAGGTGTAATGGTTTTTCCTCTGGGTCTACTTCTCACCAGAGTTCCGTGAGTTCCTTTAGTTGGCCATGCATCTGTAGGGCTGTTCCCTTAATTAGTTTCCTCAGAAGTCCATCTACACAGGTTCTTGAATCTACAACCCAATGGTCAAGCCTCTGCTCACTTCTGATAGCCTGAGCATTCTAGTTGCCCCTAGGTAGCAGAGTCAAGAGCATGCTAAGCCTTTAAAAATTCTTTTCTTAAGAGGGTTTGTTCTGTGAAGTTTGGATTCAGTCAAAGGACGGCACTTGAGGACCTAGAGGGCCACAGGCATTATGACCTTAGACCTAACATGGCTTCACGTGGTACAATACCATCCCCGATACCAATCCTAGTGAGAGAAACCAAACAGGGACAGACTCCTCCCTCCAGAAAGCAAGGTAGTTGTAACTTGGGACGATTAAACACTAAAGAGAAAAGTGACTGTCGTAGGAGGGAAAAGATTAGATTTGTTTTCCTTGAACCCAAAAGGTAGTACTAGATACAGTAACAATAATGATTAATAATTAACAATGCTAAATATTCATATAGCCCTTTAAGGTTTACCAAGTACCTTACATATGCTATTTAATTTGATCTTTATAATAAGCCTTAAAAGTAGTTGCTAATGTTATCCCAGTGTTACAGAATAGGACTCAGAAGCTGAGAGAGGTTAAGTGATTTTCCCAAGGTCACATAACTAGGCAATGTCTGAAGCAGAATTCAAAACCAGCTCTTCCTGATGGTAACAATCTATTCTCTTCATCATCCAATTGCCAATAGAACAAGGTAGAATGGATTACCTCAATAGGTAGTGAGTTCTCCATCATTAGAGCTGATGCTTTACCACTCACCCAAGATATTATGCTGGGGATTCCTGTTAATATATGAGTTGTACTAGATGACCTCCGAGTTCTCGTCCAAATCTAAGCTCTGGTGTTTCTATAATTCAGAGTAGTAGAAGGAAGGCCACCTACCTTCCTCCCCACCATCACCCCACCATTGACCTCAGAAATGCTTGATTTGTCTATAAGGATAATTCTAAGTATCATCATTGACTGAAGTGCTTTGCCATTTATACCTACTTACACTATTACCCAATTACAATTACGAAAAATTAAACATATTGTTAACATGTCTGTCAGACTAACATGGTCATAAATTTTAAAAGGAGTTCCACCCAAAACTGTTTTATGTTCTGCTTAGTTTTCCTAATTTGTTTGTGTAGCCTAGTAAATAGTTTAAAGGAAAATTAAAGAAAACATTGGCACTCTTCCTCACTTAATCCATACAAGCTCCAAAGATATCTCTCTTAAGGTTGCATAGAACTCTCACATTCTGTCAATCTGGAAGAATATGAATCTATGAGAATGTATATTTGTGGGGAAAGGACCCCTGTAAATTCAACTCGTTGATTCTGTCTTGTGCTAAGGCTGTAAACTCAACACTGGGTAAACTTGGGACTCAAACTTTCATTGGCATTGCAAAAAAAAAAATCAATTCAACAAACTTTTATTACACTTCTTCCATGTGCCAGAAGCTATGTTAATTTCTAGGCATCCAATGACAAAAAGAGAACAAATGACCTCAGGTAGTTTACATTTCACTACAACATAAATCAATTGTAGTTAATGGAAACTTTAGACCAGAAGTTCTTAACCTTTTCTTGTAAGTACACCTCTTAAGCTTATGGACCTCTTCACATAAAAATGTTTTTAAATACATAAAACAAAATGTGTAGGATTTCAAAGGAATATTGAAATGCAATTATCATAATGTTTTTAAGTTCATGAACCCCAGACTAAGAACCGCTGCAAGAAGATAGAATGGTTCTTTTGCCTTCAATGTTGCCTAGAAACTTTTAGGATTTCTGAAATTTCCATTAGAAATTCTAGATATCCCAGCAGTACTAGGAAACATAATGGTTCCTTCTATGCAAGCATGAGAGTTATAAGAGAAATAGAACAGAGGGAAAGGGGGCCAAAGGATTTAGTACTGGAGGAGATCTTAGGTGAGGAATATGAGATCCAAAGAGATTTGGCTAAGGTCACAAGGTAGTAAATAGGCAAACTAAAATTCAAATGGGCAGCCAAGTAGTATAGTGGATGGAATGCTGGGCCTGCAGTCAGGAAGATTCATCTTCCTGAGTTTAAATCTAGCTTCAGACCCTTACTAGCTATATGACCCTAGGCAAGTCACTTAACCCCGTTTGCCTCAGTTCCTCATCTGTAAAATGAGCTGGAGAAGGACATGGCAAACCATTCCAGTACTTTTGCTAAGAAAACCCCAAATGGGGTCACAAAGAGTCAGAAATGACTGAACAACGACAAAGATTCAATACTAAGTAATTATTGCCTTGAGAATGGAATGCCTAGCTTGGCAGACAAAGGGTTCATTTACAGTAGCAAAAGAAGAAAGAAAAAACAGAACAAAACCAGTCAAATAGTCACATTATCCAGGAACCTGATTTTTTTTCCTTCTTCCTAAACTGTGTAGCTATTCTTTTCTGGAATCTCCTCCCATCCCCACACCCAAAGGCTTTCCTTCCCTACCCCCTTCTCCTCATACTTATTTAGACCAGCAATAAAACAAAACATACTCTATTCCATTTTCTGAAATAATACGTTAAAATGTCTCCATATTTCCCAGGAGGGAAATAGGAGAACCTTCCAGATGTTTTTTCCAGGACTGAAAAAGTATTCCCAAAGAATTCCCTAAAGGTTCATAAGCACATTCAAGATCAGGGTCTTTTGCAAGAGCTGATCCTTCCCCTGATCTACATTGGATTTCTGACTTTGAGATAAAGAACAGAGTCCTTTTATTCTAATGGATGACTATCTTCTGGGCAAATTTCTAAGACATATGTAAGAGATTCAGCTCGTACCTAGTAGTGAATACAGTGTTCCCTTGACCTGCACCATCTGTGAAATTTTGCTTCTCCTTTGAAGCCATACAGATGGCAGGAAACTTACCCGTTGTCTTAAAATCTAACTCAGTCCTCTTCAGATCATAGCTACAAGGAACCTGAAAAGGAAATTGAGTCCCAGAAAGGAGAAGTGACTTGCCCAATGTGCAAGTGATAGAGCGAGAATTCAAATCTGGGTCTTATGGCTAAAGATCCAATGGTCTATCATTGCATTACACTGTTCCTTGACACTTCCTGGCCAGAATTTATTTCAATCAGCAGAATTGTAGCACACTGAGCAATACCTATTTATTTTGCAAGTTCCTTTTAAAAGGGGAGGACGGATTGCTACCACCTGTTCACCCTCTCAAGCAGGAGGAATGGCTTAGACCCTTATTGATTTCTGGTATTTTGAAGTTTTGCTCATCTCTCAAGCCAATGCAACATTTCATGATTAGAGGATGGGAATGAGAGTTTGGGAGACTTTCAAGGAAAAAAAAAGATATAACCCTTTACTATTAGAAAGGGTTTCTGAGAAGTGTAATTTTCACTAGCAGGAATGAAAGACTGAAGGAGCCTGAGAGGGCCTAAGACCTGGGAACTTTGGGGTCCATAGGGAAGAAGAGAACAGAGGAGAAAAACGTGTGCCAATTATGAGTGCAGAACGAGAACTAATGTTTGAGACACCCTTGGTTCCCAGAAGACAAAAGTCCAAGGAAGGAATCAGTAGGAATATCTTGGTCCTCAAACATCTAAATACAAATCCCCAAAGGTTAGGTAGCAAGCAAGAACCAATGGCCCAAATAAAAGTAGGCAAATTTAACCTTAAAGTAATCCCTGAGACTTGATGGGATGAAAACCATGATTTTCCATGGGTTTGGAGGATTATACCTCATTTAGATAATAGGAGTGAGGGGGGTGGAGATATTAAGAAAATATACACATGTGAAGAAATCCAGAAACCAAAAACAGGCACACCCTATGGAGTACATCTGGTAGGGCAATGGAAAGAAAAACAAATGATTCTGTCATTGGACCACCTAGATAGGAAGAAGAGGTAAATGAAAGCTTTGGAAAAGAGATCACAAGCCTGGCACAGAAGCACAGAAGAGCAGTGATGGGGGAATTCAGTTATAAAGACATCTGCTCTCTCTCTCTCTCTCTCTCTCTCTCTCTCTCTCTCTCTCTCTCTC
>NW_020954579.1:23872845-23935501 GCF_900497805.2 Vombatus ursinus
TCTCTCTCTCTCTCTCTCTCTCTCTCTCTCTCTCTCTCTCTCTCTCTGTCTGTCTCCTGCCCTCCCTCTCAAAAGCATAATAGCAAATAACTTTTCTTCTTGCCTTAGTGATAATTTCATCCTTCAAAGATTGCAAGAGACAATAACAGGAAATTCTATTATATATTAGATTCTTGCTAACAAGGTTACTGGGGTAGAAATGATGGGAATTCTAGGGAAACTCTAAGAGACCATTCCTCCATAGAGTTTCTTATAGTAGGGAGTGAAGCTGGGTGTAATCTAATGTGAACCCTATATTTAGAGAGAAAAGATTTCAAAGGGTTCAGAGGTAGATACAATCATATTCACTAAAATCCTAGAGGAGAGGTCAAACCAGGAAGGTTAGAAAGCGTTTAAGAATAAGAACCAGTGTTGTATTGTGTGAAGCATGCCAAACTTTGAATAAGGAAGATCTGGGTTCAAATTTCACCTTTGGTGCTAACTGTGGGCTCAAGGTCAAGTCAGTTAATCTCTCTAAGCCTCAGTTTCTTGAGGGAGTTGGGGACTATGACCTATATGATCCTTTCCAGCTCTAAATCTATGATTCTATGAAAAATGAAGAGAACTGATTCCAGACAAGGAAAAAATATCTGAAGTGACTAATAAGGATGTATTAATAGGAAACTCAGTGACCAAATTAGATTGTAAAAATAAATATATAGGAGATGGAAGCAAGGGTGGGTAGTGGAGCATGAACAAAAGAATATGGCTTGGTCTTGTAAAAATTGTCAGAACTGCCAAAGCTCAAGATAAGCAGAGGGCTAGTGAGGGAAGCTAGAGGAAAGAAAGAAAGGAAGAAAGAGGAAAAGGAAGGAAGGAAGAAAAGAAAGAAGGAAGATTATTCTTCTTGCAAAAAAAAAAGAAGAATCAAAGAAGTAATAGCAACCTAGACTTAGGGTAAACAAGACAAGGATAACTGACAACAGAGACAAGGCAGAAATGCTTAGTTTTCATTTGTTTTTCTATTTTCCATGTTAGGGAGGACGACTTTCACATTCAAAATTAACAAAATAATCACTAACAGGATTGATACTCAAGACAAATAAAGACCTACCTAAAAATTGCTTTGATGAATTCAAGTCACCAGTCCTAGATGAATTACACCCTCTGGCAAAGAACTGACAGATGTGAATCCTGAGTGGCTGTCAGTAATATTTGAAAGATTGTGGAACACGAGAGAGGTACCACAAGTTTGAAAAAGTTCAGTTGTCTCAATTTTTTTAAAATGGGAAAGAGAATAAAGTTCACAAATAAAAGACTTAACTTTGATTCATGGGAAATTCTAAAACAGATCATTAAAGAGATGGCTGGCAAACATTTTGAAATAGAAAAGGTAATTTCAAAGAGCCAATATGGCTTCAACAAAAAGAGATTACAACAGATTAACTTTATGTCTTTTTTTGACACAATTATAAAGTTGATAGATCAGGAGAGTGCCATAAAATTTATCTAGATTTTAGTGAAACATTTATTAAAATATCTCATGCTATTCGTGCGGAAGGGGTAGGGAAAGTGAACAAGCATTTGTTAAGTGCCCAACTGTATACCAAACATGGTGTTAAGCACTTTACAAATATTATCTCATTTATCCTCACAAGGAAAGACAGAGATGTGAACCAGACTATAACACATTTAGATGGATGGAGGCCCTCTTGAATGGCTGGACTCAGAGAATATTTGCTGTTGGTTTGATATAAGCTTAGCAGGAGGTTTCCAATGAAGTGTCTAAGGGATCTATGTTGGCCCTATCCTGTTTAACATTTTCATCAGTGATTTGGATAAGGATATACATAGCATGCTCCCCAGATCTGAAGGTTATTTAAAGCTGGGAAGGGTAGCTAATATTCTGGATGACAGATCCAAAAGAACTTTGAGAGGTGATGGTACTAAAATGAAAATTTTTAAATGAAATTCAATAGGAATAAATATAAAGTCTTATACTTGGCTTAAAAAAATCAACTTCAGAAGTCCAGATTAGGGAGGTGTGGTTGGTAGTCTGTCTAAAGAAGATCTAGGGATTTTAGTGGACTATAAGCTCAACAGAAGACATCAGGGTGATGTGGTAGCCAAAAAAAAAAAATTAAAGTGATCTTGGATTACATTGAAAGACATCGCTTCCAGCAATAAACAGGTGACAATCCCTCTAACCTATGCCTTCATCAGACGTCATCTAGATATTTGGGTTCTGATCTTAGAGTCAGAATTTAAGAAGGGCATTGATAAACTGGAAAGTGTCTGGAGTAGGGCAACCAGAATGGTAAAGGGCCTTGAGTATGATGTCATATGAAGATAAGTCGAAGGAAATTAATATTTTAGCCTGAGAAAGAAGAGATTCAAAGGGAATAGGATAGCTATGTTCAGATATCTGAAGAGCTATCATGCATACTTGGGCTTGGCCCCTCTAGGTGAGGAAGGAACAATGGATAAAAGTTTCAGAGAAGAAAATTTAGATTTGTTGTCCAAAAGTAGATGTTTCCCTGAGAGGTGGTGGCTCCCTTCTCTTGGGAGATCTTCAAAGAAAGACTGGATGACTATTTGTTTTAGGCAATTTGGGTTAAGTGACTTGCCCAGGGTCACACAGCTAGTAAGTGTCAAGTGTTTGGTCTGAGGCCAGATTTGAACTCAGGCCCTTCTGACTTCAGGGCTGGTGCTCTATCCACTGCACCACCTAATTGCCCCTGCATGACTATTTATCAGGTACGTTGTAGTAAAGATTCCTTTCTGGTATGGTTTGCACTAAAAAACCATCAGAATCCCTGCCAACTCTCAAATTCTGTGATTCTGTGAAGAGAGGACTTTGTTACATGGTGAAGTCTGGAATTATTAAAAGACTGATGCCATTTCTCAAAGGTAATCCAGCTTAGTCTCTTCCTCCTTTTAAATTCTGATCTTCTCTTATTATTTCTAGTGTCTTTCCAAGATACATTTAGTGATTGGTTGCCTCTTTGCATAGTCATACAACTGCACATCATAGCTTGGAAAATAAATGTCCTTTATCCACTTAGTTTTCCCATTTGGATAATTACTCTTTGAATTATGATAGAGCTCATTTAATATTCTCTGTAATGTTCTGAGAGATGATATAATTAGCATTATGTCATTCACAAACAATAGCAAGTAGAGAACATTACCATCCATAGGGAGTTTCCTTCCATTTGGATTCTGCTCTGAGTCTCCTCCACAACAGTGGAGAACACTATTAACAAACATATGCCTCCTTGCCTTGTGTTTCCCTTGATTTTTGTTGTTATTGTTAACTCATTTTTCAGTCATGTCTGACTCTTTGTGACCCCATTTGGGGGTTTCTTAGCAAAGATACTGCTGTGGTTTGTCATTTCCTTCTCCAGCTCATTTTATAAATAAGGAAACTGAGGCAAACAGAGTTAAGTGCCTTGCCCAGGGTCATATAGCCAGTAAGGGTCTGAGGCCAGATTTGAACTCAGGAAGATGAGTGCCAGGCCAGATGCTCTATCCACTTCACCACCTAGCTGCCTGTTTCCCTTGATATTAATAATCAAACGGTCATCAAACAGAATTAGCCCTATTATATATTTCAAGGAATCTTCTTTTTGAAAATCAGGAAAAAATTTGCCCATCTCCAATTTGGCAGCCCTGCTCCCATTCCTCATAATTTTCATATAATCATAGGATTTAAAACTGAGAGAACCACTAGAAATTACCTAATCCAATCTCCTTATTACACAGATAAGCCCCAAAGAAGGAGGAAAAGTGACTTAGACAGTCATAGGGAAGTAAATCGAGGATTTAAAATTTGAACCAAATTATTTGTTCAATTAATAAGCATATATTAGGAGCTTACTATCTGCCATGGACTGTTCTAAATACTGGGGGTACAAATAGAAAATTAAGCAGTCCCTGACCTCAAGCAGATTATGGTCTATCAGAAGAGTCAATGTTTATACATAAATAGATGGAAAACATATTATATTACATCATATCATATCATATAGTAAATACAAGATAATTTTAAATGAGATTTACTCATATAGGAAGTTTCATTTGATATGATCTTTGAAAAATATGTAAACTTGGTTCTGCCCCTGGGCTTATCTCTTTCTCAGAGTGATTACCAGGATAAGATATAAGCTCCAAGTGACCTAGATATATAAGGTGACACCTTAAACAAGTTAGAGAAAGAAGGAAGAAATCATATCAGATCCGTGGGTAGGAGAAGAGTCCATGACCAAACAAGGGAAAGAGAGGATAACAAAAGATAAAATGGATAATTTTATATATATAAAATAAAAAAAATTGGCACAAGCAATTCCAATACCAAAAGCAACTAGGATTATAAGGGAAAAAATTAACTGGGGAAGAAAATCTTTGCAGCAAGTTCCTCTGAAAAAGATTTCATTTCCAAGATATCAAATTTATAAAAAGTAGAGCTGTTCCCCAATTAATAAATTGTTTAAGGATATGAGCAAGCAGTTTTCAAGTCACATTTTTAAAAATGCTCCAAATCACTGACTATAGATATACAAATTAAAGCAATCCTAAGATTCCACCTCACACACCCATATTATTGGCAAACATAACAAAAAAGAAAAATTGCTTTCATTCACTCATTCCACTGAGAAAAGTCTTGACATGCTTGGGATAGATACCCCTAACTCACCAACAGGTTTATGGCTTGTCAGTTACCCATAACCTTGTTTAGCTGGTCTGCTGAAATGGTTACCAAGGGATGGCTGCTGCCCACACTTCATCTTCTTGGAGCAACAGGTGAGAGTTGAGTGCAAGGTGGACCCCAATATGAGCAGCCCTGAAAAGGGCTCAGCAAGCCCTCATACCAGAGGTGCTACTCCTCCTTGAATACCCATACACCTATGTATTATATCATATACATATGGATGTAATGGAATACATTGTGCTGTAAGAAATGGGGGGGAAGTTTCAAAGAGATATGGGAACACTTAGATGAACTGATGCACAGTGAAATGAGCAGAATAACAATTTATATTATACATATCTAACATCAATATTATGAAAATAAATAATTTCAAAAAACTTTAGAACACTAATCAACTAAATGATCAACTATTATTCCAGGGTTCTGATAAAGAAAAATGCTGCTCAACTCATGACAGAGAGGTGATAGACTAATATTCAGAACATGAAATACACTTGTGGATGTGAACAATGTGGGAATATATTTAACTTTACTTTGCTTAAATAATACAGGAGTTTTATATTTCTTTTTCTCCTCTTCAATGGGTGAAGGGAAGGAGAAGGGAGAAAAAAATGAATGTTTGATCATTGAAGTAAATTATTTTTTTCAGTTCAGAAAATAAGAAACTCAAGACTCTGTGGTCAGAAATTCATCCAGATTTCCTAAGGTGGCTTTGACTTGGAATCTGACATACTGTTGGGGAAGGCAACCATGCTGGAAAGTCTGGGAATCTAGTTGGAGACCTGGATAGGACTACATCTTGGATTACCTGATTAGGGAGCTGACTAATCACCCATCTGACAAATTCAAATGGATATTGTGGATCCTGAGGTGTGGACAAGAGTAGCACAGAGGAAAAGAGGCAGATCAGATCAGGGGTGGGGAACCTGAGGCCTTGAGGCCACATGTGGCCTCTAGGTCTTCAAGTGCAGCCCTTTGACTGAATCCAGTGGATTCTACCCCTGGACCAGACAATATTAAGAATGAGTGGAGATAACAGATAATTGTGGGAGGTGGTGAGACACACCTGATTCCTGACACCTTTCCCTTCTTTCTGTTCTTGGTCAGATAAGCTGCCCTCTACTTAATGTTGGGAACTAATCCCTATTGCTCCCTCTCTCCATGTGGGGAGAGGGGTAAAAGGAAGAGAAAAAGTTCAATTTATACCCCATAGGTTGCCATCTCTATGCAACCAAATGATTGTTTTCCTAATTGCTCACTTTTTGCTCTTTCTTGCCAGTGGAAGTTGGGAGTGGGGACCAGAGCCAATGAAAGATAGTAATTTTGAATCTTTCATAACTTTTCAGAGTCTATGTGAATCCTGATCATCTCCTAGACACAGATAAAGGAAAAATGAGTCAAATAAAAAGTCTACCAATAGTAATGGGGGAATTGGAGCCACAGTTTTAAGGTGAGGATACCAATGCCCTCAGGTTGTGGCTGGCAACCATGACTGGAAGTTGATGTGATTGGCCAACTAGCTTTGGGGCCTTCAAGTGGCTGGGATACCAGAACTGCTGTTAACCCAGCCTGGTGTTAGAGGACTTCTAGAATCATGCAGACTCTAACTCTTACATTAAAGAAGACAAGAATTCTAGGACCCTGAGATGAGGACAAAGTACATTCTAGATATGAGAGACAACCTATTCAAATGTACTGATATGGGGAATGGAATGTCAACATGTATGAAAAACAGCAAGAAGACAAGTTGGTGAAACAGATTGTAAAGCTCTTTAAGCAACAAACAGAACAGTTTGAGTTTCATACTGGTATACATTGACTTCCATGGGTGCATTAAGCACTACACCCGCATGCACAGCCCAAATTCAGTGTCACTCTGCTGTGCTACGTGTTATTAAAAAATCATGGACACCAGCATTGTAAATACAACTGTGAGTTATTTGGGTTCTCTGGGCCTGGTCACTCGAACTTTTTGAGGAAAGTTAGATGATCTCTTGCTACTTCTTCCTCATTTATTATATGTTTTTATTGCTTTTCAATCATTTCTAACTATACCTTCCAGGGTAAAGATCATTCTAATTATTAGAAAAAAATAGAAGTCTTCTCTTCATTATGATTGTCCCATCTATCCCTAGGCAAAAAAGTATAAATTCCTTCTTTGCTCTTTCTTTTTCCATTGAAAGAGTTTTTAAAAATATTTCCCTAATTACATGTAAAAACAATTTCAACATTCTTTTCAAATTTTGAGTTCCAAATTTTCTCCCTCCCTCTCCTCCTCCCCTCATTGAGAAGACAAGCAATTTGACATGGGTTATACATGTGTACTCATGCAAAACACATTTCCTTGTAATTCATGCTGTGAAAGAAAACAGACAAAAAACAAGAAAAATAAAGAAAAAGTATCTTTGATCTGCATTCAGGCTCCACCAGTTCTAAAAGAGCTTAAAAATATTTCACTTTTTGCTGTCCATAGCATCCATTTCTAAAAAAGAGGGTTTTTCTCACGCTTCAGATTAATATCATCATAGAAAACCTAGAATGTAATCATCACAACATAGTAAGTAGACATAAAGAAATTTCCTACAATTGCATAATATTGTGTGAATAAGTCAATAGTCAATTTGAGAGGGTTATAGAGCCTCAGTCACCAGTGAAGGCAATGGCACCACATAGGCATCATTGTGATTGGTTGAGAGAATTATACACATACATACATACATACATAAACACATATACCCTTGTGTTTATACAAGCAATTTATTCAGCTGTGTAGGAATACAGGCTCAAGAGTACTTTGAGGAGATGGACTTTTTGACCGTAGGGCAGCAAGGAAGGGAGGGAATAAAATAAGACATTCTTGCCTCTTCTATCCCCTCTGTTGGCTACGTCATTGGAGCTACTGGACCGATACGAGACAATGTATTTAACTGAGAGCAAATACACACAATCAATGGCACAAATGGAGTCAGATAGATAGTCACTGAAGAGAGAGTATAGCTTCAGAGAGTATGACCCTTCATGATACAGAACAGAGCCTGATATAGATTCAAGAAGGAAGCAGTCCCTCTAAATCCAGCTGAAATGGGGTCACCAGCATTAAACTTTACTGAGGTCCATGCTCTGCAGTAGTCATAGGTTTATGAGTTACCCTTTACCAAATAGGCATTCTATATGCATGATTGACTACTTTTATACTCTTAAATTTGAATCCATTCGTCTCTTGGATACTGTGCACATTTGTAGCAGAGTGCATCACAAGTGTTCAAGGAGAGTGTTTTGTGCCGACCAATCTTTTTTTAAATTTTTTAATTTTTAAGATGTGTTTTTAAAACTTTGGGTTACAGATTTTCTCCCTTCCTTTCTCCCCACCCACCCTCATTGAAAAGGCAAGCATTTCCCTTCATCTTATCCTACCCCGCATTTATTCTATTCTCTCTTTTGACCCTGTCCCTCCTCAGAAGTGTTTGCTTTTGATTATCCCCTCCCCCAATCTGCCTTCCCTTCTATCAACCCCCTGCTCTCTTGTCCCCTTACCCCCTTATTTTCCTGTAGGGTAAGATAGATATCCATACTCCATTGTGTATGTTATTCCCTCCTTAAGCCAAATCCTATGAGAATAAGATTCACTCAATCCCTCTCACCTTCTCCCATTTCCCCTCCACTAGGATCAGCAAAAACTGACCAGTAAAAGTCTTTTCTTGTCTGTTTCATGTGAGATAATTTACCCCATTCTACTTCTCCCTTTCTCCTTCTCCCAGTATAATCCTGTCTCACCTCTTAATTTTATTTTCCAGATATCATTCCTTTATCTTCAACTCACCCTGTACCCTCTATCTATCTATCTATCTATACATACATAGAATTTTTTTCGCTCCTACTACCCTAATACTGACAAAGGACTCATGAGTTACAAATATCATCTTTCCCTGCAGGAATGAAAACAGTTCAACTTTAATAAGTCTCTTATGATTTCTCTTTCCTGTTTATCTCTTCCATGTTTCACTTGAGTCTTGTATTTGACAGTCAGATTTTCTATTCAGCTCTGGTCTTTTCCTCAGGAATGCTTGAAAGTCCCCTATTTCATTGAATGACTATTTTTTACTCTGAAGGATTATATATTGTTTTGCTGGGTAGGTGATTCTTGGTTGTAGTTCCATCTCCTTTGTCCTCCGAAATATCATATTCCATGCCCTCTTGTCCCTTAATATAGAAGCTGCTAAATCTTGTGTTATCCTGATTGTGTTTCCACAATACTTGAATTGTTTCCTTCTGGCTGCCTGCAATATTTTCTCCTTGACCTGGGAATTCTGGAATTTGGCTACAATATTCCTAGGAGTTTTCCTTTGGGGATGCCTTTCAGGAGGAGATCGGTGGATTCTTTCAATTTCTATTTTGCCCTCTGGTTCTAAAATATCAGGGCAGTTTTCCTTGATCATTTCTTGAAAGATGATGTCTAGGCTCTTTTTTTGATCATGGCTTTCAGATAGTCCAATAATTTTTAAATTCTCTCTCCTGGATCTATTTTCCAGGTCAGTTGTTTTTCCAATAAGATATTTCACATTGTTTTCTAATTATTCACTCTTTTGGGCTTGTTTTACAGTGTCTTGATTTCTCATAAAGTCACTAGCTTCCAATTGCTCTATTCTAATTTTTAAGGAAGTATTTTCTTCAGTAAGCTCTTGGACTTCCTTTTCCATTTGGCCAATTTTGCTTTTTAGGGCATTCTTCTCCTCATTGGCTTTTTGGACCTCTTTTGCCATCTGGGTTAGGCTATTTTTTAAGGTGTTATTTTCTTTCTTTTGGGGTCTCCTTTAGCATCACTCTCAGTTTTTCCTCTACTTCTCTTACTTGCTTCTCAAAATCCTTTTTGAGCTCTTCCATGGCCTAGGACCAATTCATATTTTTCTCGGAGACTTTGGATGTAGGAGCTTTGGCTTCATTGTCTTCTTCTGGTTGTGTGTTTTGATCTTCTTTGTCACCAAAGTAAGATAATGTAGTGTGACTTTTTTGGCGTTGCTTGCTCATGATCCCGGACAATTACTTGAGTTATAAACTCTTTGTTAAGGTAAGGATCTGTTTCCACTGTGGAGAATGTACTGTCCCAAGCTTCAGGGGTTTTGTGCAGCTGTTTTCAGAGATACTTCTAGGGTCCTGTAAATTTTCAGTTCGTCCAAGGTGCTATGATCAAGGGCAAGGTGTTTATTCCTTTCTTGGTCTGTGCTCTAGTCTATAAGCACTCTTTTCTGTCTTGGAACTGTGAGGAGGGCTTCTTCTCCACAGCCATTACAAGCTCCATCATGCCAGCCCTCCTCCTCGCCCCAGAACTGCCACCCAGAACTGTGACCCAGATCCAAGCACGGGCAAAGCAAGAGAATCCTGCACCAGCAGAGAGATTCCTGCAATCCCCCTCTGATCAGCCACTCTATTCCCCCTCAGTCTGTGGGCCAGAAGCTCAGGAGGCAGCTGCTACCCAGGGGCTGAGCTTGGGGACAGCAGCCGAGACCACTGTGCTGCTCTCTCTCATCACAGAAACAACTTTTCCCACTGACCTTCTAAGTTGTCTTTGGCATTCATGGGTTGAGAAGTCTGGAAACCACCACAGCTGCCTGTGATTCAGTACTCTGAGGCCTGCTCCAGGGTCGCTGAGGCCTGCGTACCCACACCCAACTGCGTTCCTCTCCCAGCCCAGGGCGATATGCCTTTCCAATCAACACTCCAGGTTATCTTGGGCTGGAAATTTGTTTCACTCTTTTTGTGTGTTCTGCTGTTTTAGAATTTGTTTAGAGCCATTTTTTACAGGTATTTGGAGGGGTTTGGGGGAGAGCTCAAACAAGTCACTGCTTTTACTCTGCCATCTTGGCTCTGCCCCTGTGCAAACTATTCTTAACATCTTAATAAATGTCTTGGTGAAAAGCTAATCATGTCTACTGACTAAATGGTAAGGGAAAACACAACGATGGAAGATCATGAGCAATAGTAGTAGGGGCAACCTATGGCATCTCAAGTCACCATCTGTGGAACTAACCTGCCACTGCCAGTAGAAGTTGAGGAACAGGACAGAGGGATTGCTACACAGTGCCAGCTTCAACTCTGTTTTATTTATTTTTTTGTTTTGTTTTGTTTTTTGCTTTGGCAATCAGGGTTAAGTGACTTGCCCAGGGTCACACAGCTAGTAGGTGTCAAGTGTCTGAGGCTGGATCTGAACTCAAGTCCTCCTGACTCCAAGGCTGGAGCTCTATCCACTGCACCACCTAGTTGCCTCAACTTTCAATTCTTTATGAGATTTTTTTAAAGATAATATGCTGTTAAGCCAGACTGTTATGCCCTCTATCCTATATTTGTGCAATTAAAAAAATTAAATTTTATCCCCATTAAATTTCATCTTTTAGTTTCAGCCAAACTTATTTCAATCACTATTGTTCTCTTCTAGGAGATTCTGCAATGTCCTGGGACTTGATACAATAAGTACAATCCTATCTATAAGAAGGAGTATCTGAAGGACCTCATCATCCACAGGGTACCCCTCCTTAATGTCTACTCTGTGCTGAATCTCTCTCATTAAAATGAATACCATTGGCAAGCATACATCTCCCTATTTTATGCCTCACCTGATGTTCACCATTAGAGAGTCATTGAGCAGAGTTTTCTGTTGTTAATTTTTCCAGGAAATTCTGAATGATCTTGACATATAGCTGGGGATGACACTTTGTCATTAAAATGCTGGTAAGGTGAAGAATTTCTATTGCCCATATTTCAATATTCATTTGAATAGATGCCCTAGAAAACTTACCCATTCGTATGTATTGGGACACACAGTGCTGATGGACTATGAGCTTGGCCTGGTTGAAAAGAAGAAAGAGAGTAAAATGAACTATTTCTGGAAAATTTTAAAGCTATTTGGCCAACCCTTAAACTTGCCATAAAAACAAAGGCTTGTCTTTTCAATATCATTTCACCTGTATTATATATGACAGTGACACCTGGAATACCAGTGTCTTTGAAGAAGAACTAAAAACAAAGTGTAGTGGAAAGCTGTATTATAGATGTAAGCAGACTACAATATATAACCAATGAGGAACTCCAAAGAGCAGGAATGAAGGGCATCATCAGGTAACTGCACAACAGAAATAAGGGGATAGCCAGGGTACTCCACTGGTAACTTTGTGATTTCCAGAAAAGATGAGGAAGAATTCCAACATGTTAGAGGGGCGTCCTATGGTGAACTTCTGGAGAATGTGTACAAGCGTCACACAGGATGGGCAATAATGGATAGGTTCACATTTGCATCATTGGAGGGAACTCCTGAATCAATTAGGTCACAGAGCCATTTGAATATTTGAGAATTTCATATCATTATTCTAATCTGTTGTTATGTGTTTCAATTATCTTGTTTTTCAGAATAGCAGTTAACCCTTCCATATTTGTGTCATCTAAAAATTTTTGTGGTAATTTTTATTTTTTTTTGTTTTCAACATTTACTTCCAGAAGATTTTGAGTTCCAAATTTTCACCCCATATCAACCCTCCCCCCACCCCAACATGGCATGCATTCTGAATACCCCTTCCCCTAGCCTGCCTTCCTTTCTATCTCTTTCCCCCCTTCTCTTATCCCCTTCCCCTTCAGTTTTCCGGTAGGGCAGGGTGGATTTCTGTACCTCATTTCCTGTATTTCTTATTTCCCAGTTGCATGTGAAAACATTTTTTTTAAACATCTGTTTTTAAAATTTTGAGTTCCAAATTTTCTCCCTTCCTCCCTCCACACCCACCCTCATTGATAAGGCAAGCGACTAAATATAGGTTATATATGTGCAGTTATGCAAAACACTTCCATAGTAGACATGCTATGAAAAACTAATTCTATTTCCCTTAATCCTATCCTGCCCCCTCCATTTGTTCTATTCTTTGTTTTGACTCTGACCCACCTCAGAAGTATTTGCTTCTGATTACCCCCCTTTCCTAGTGTGCCGTCCTCTCTATCATCCCCCTACTCTCTTGTCCCCTTCCCCCCCCATTTTCCTGTAGGGTAAGATAGATTTCCATACCCAATTGAGTGTGTGTTATTCCCTCCTTAAGTCAAATTCTATGAGAATAAGATTCACTGATTCCCTCTCACCTTCTTCCATTTCCCCTCCATCGTAAGAGCCTTTTCTTTTCTGGTTTTTTTTTTTTTGTGAGATAATTTACCCCATTCTACCTCTCCCTTTCTCCTTCTCCTAGTATAATCCTCTCTAACCCCTTAATTTTATTCTCCAGATATGACCCTTTCATCTTCAACTTACCCTGTGCCCTCTATCTATCTATCTATCTATCTATCTATCTATCTATCTATCTATCTAACTAACTATATCTATATATAATACATATAATTTTTTCCCTTCCTACCACCCTAATACTGACAAAGGTCTCATAATAGATATCATCTTTCCATGCAGGTATGTAAAGGGTTCAACCATAATAAGTCTCTTATGATTTTCTCTTTCCTGTTTACCTCTTCATGTTCCACTTGAGTCTTGTATTTGAAAATCAAATTTTCTATTCAGCTCTGGTCTTTTCATCAAGAATGCCTGAAAGTCCTCTATTTCACTGAATGACCATTTTTTCCCATGCAGGATTATACTCAGTTTTGCTGGGTAGGTGATTCTTGGTTGTAATCCCATCTCCTTTGCCCTCGGGAATATTGTATTCCATGCCCTCTTGTCCCTTAATGTAGAAGCTGCTAAATCTTGTGTTATCCTGATTGTGTTTCCACAATACTTGAATTGTTTCTTTCTGGCTACTTGCAATATTTTCTCCTTCACCTGGGAACTCTGGAATTGGGCTACAATACTCCTAGGAGTTTTCCTTTGGGGATCTCTTTCAGGAGGAGATTGGTGGATTCTTTCAATTTCTATTTTGCCCTCTGGTTCTAAAACATCAGGACAGTTTTCCTTGATCATTTCTTGAAAGATGATGTCTAGGCTCTTTTTTTGATCATGGCTTTCAGAAAGTCCAATAATTTTTAAATTCTCTCTCCTGGTTCTATTTTCCAGTTCAGTTGTTTTTCCAATGAGATATTTCACATTGTTTTCTAATTTTTCTCTCTTTTGGATTTGTTTTACAGTGTCTTGATTTCTCATAAAGTCACTAGCTTCCAATTGGTCTATTCTAATTTTTAAGGAAGTATTTTCTTCAGTAATCTTTTGGACTTCCTTTTCCATATGGCCAATTTTGCTTCTTAGGGCATTCTTCTCCTCATTGGCTTTTTGGACCTCTTTTGCCATTTGGGTTAGGCTATTTTTTAAGGTGTTATTTTTTTCAGCATTTTTTTGGGTCTCCTTTAGCAAGCTGTTGACTTATTTTTCATGATTTTCTTGCAAAACTCTCAGTTTTTCCTCTATTTCTTTTACTTGCTTCTCAAAATCCCTTTTGAGCTCTTCCAAGGCCTGGGACTGATTCATATTCTTCTTGGAGGCTTTGGATGTAGGAGCTTTGGCCTCGTTGTCTTTTTCTGGTTGTATGTTTTGATCTTCTTTGTCACCAAAGTAAGATAATATAGTCTGACTCTTTTTGCACTGCTTACTCATGTTCCCGGACAATTACTTGAGTTTTAAACTCTTTGTTAAGGTAAAAGTCTGCTTCCAATGTGGAGAATGTACTGTCCCAAGTTTTGGGGGTGTGTACAGCTGTTTTCAGAGATACTTCTAGGGACCTGAAAATTTTCAGTTCTTCCAAGGTGCTATGATAAGGGGCAAGGTGTTTCCTCTCCACCACCACAATAAGCTCCACCACGCCAGCCCTTCTCCTCGCCCCAGGACTGCCCCTCAGAACTGTGACCCAGATCCAAGCATGGACAAAGCAAGAGATTTCTGCCTTAGCACTGGCAAAGAGATCCCTGCAATCCCCCTCTGACCAGCCACTTGATTCCCCCTCAGCCTGTGCACCAGGAGCTCAGGAGACAGCCGCTGCCCTCGGGGTGGCTGAGACCTAGATTCTTCTCTCACCATAGTCACTGACTTTTCCCACTGACCTTCTAAGTTGTCTTTGGTGTTCGTGGGTTGAGAAGTCTGGAAACCACCACAGCTGCCCGCGATTCAATCCTGAGGCCTGCTCCATGGTCACTGTAGCTTGCGCACCCACTCCAAACTGCGCTCTTCTCCCCGCCCGGCGTGATGTGCCTTTCAGATCAATCATCCAGGCTGTCTTTGGCTGGAAATTTGTTTCACTCTGTCTTTTTGTGGGTTCTGCTGCTTTAGAATTTGTTTGGAGCCATTTTTTATAGGTATTTGGAAGGGTTTGAGGGAGAGCTCGAGCAAGTCACTGCTTTCCCTCCCATCTAAAAATTTAATAAACATTCCCTGTAAGTGGGCTTCTGATTTGCTTTTGTTTTTTTGTTTTTTTAAATGGTGATAAGGATAGAACCAAGGACAGAACCAGTAAAGATCTCCATATTGCCAAAGATTTATTAGTCAATACTCATTGGGTCTAATTGGTTATAATATAACCAGATATAGAACCAACTAATATCATCCTGCCCACATTTCTCTATCTTGTCTATGAAGATATCATGAAGACTTTGTAAAATGACTCATTGAAATCTAGATGCACTATATCTAATGTGTTCGATCTGATATGAATTGTTTTTAATAAACCTTGATTGGATAACAACAATAACAACAACAACAACAATGTCATTATTTTTATATAAGAAATTCAAGTTCATGAAGCACTTTATGAACATCGTATCTTTTTATCTTAGTTATGATCACTGTTTCTTGAGGCTTTCTACCTCCTGGCTTCCTTGACTCCCTTCAAGTTTCAACTAGAGTCTCACTTTTTGCAAGAAGCCTTCCTTATTTCTCCTTAGAGAAGAGCCATTCCTCTGAAAACATGCCCCAATTTATCCTGTATATGTACATTTTGTTTTTACATAGTTATTTCCACGTTGTCTCCCCTTATTTGACTATGAACTCGTCTGAAACTACCCCCAATTTATCTTGTATATGTCTTCTTGTTGCTATATATGTTGTGCCTGTATATACACGGTTGTTTGCATATTGTCTCTACTAATTAGACTATGAGTTCATTGAGAGCACAGATTGGTTTTGCCTTTCTTTGCATCCTCAGCACTTAGCACAGTACCTGGAATATAGTAGGTGCTTAATAAATGCTTGTTGACTTGACTTTACAAGTGCTCAAAGTCCATATGTTAAACAACTCATTCCATAATTTTATCAGTTATTGGTATTATGTTTGGTAGTCTGTAGTTTTTGAATCTACCATTTTAAAAATGAGAACACTTGAGGATCTTCAGTCTACTGCTATTTGTTCCAGTCTCCTTGGTTCCTCAGTGACTAATGGTAGTGGTTCAATATTATTGTGCAGTTCAGGGATGTAAGAAAGAAGTATAAGGGAAATAGATAGACAATTAGTGTTACAAAAACAAATATTAAGAAATATAGGTGATCACACATGACAAAGACAATTGAAAATATAAGAAATAATAATAATACATATTTCTATAGTGCTTTACAGCTTACAAAGGTCTTTCCTCACAGTAACCTTATGGAATAAGTAATGTAAGTATTAGCTCCATCATACAGATGAGAAAACTGAGACTTGAAAAGGACAAATGATTTGACCTCAGTAACAAAGCAAGTGTCAGAAATCAATATTTGAATTCATATTTTCTAACTTTGAACCTCAGTTTTGTTCCATGATACCACATTCCTTGCTTTTCTATGCTCTGAAAAAAATCTAACCCCAAAGAGGGCAAATGGGAGGATACTGATCCTTTTTGATAACTCAGTAGAGTGAATAAAGTTGTGAAAATGAAGACCAAATTACAGAAGGTTATGGATATAAAAGTAAGTAGTGAGGAAGGGGAGACAACAGGTATAGATCACATATTTATGAAGGTTGGAGTGAATAGGAAAATTAGAAGATACATCATGGATCTATAGTTGGAAAGGACCTAGTGCCACTCCCTCATTTGACAGATGAAAAATCTAAGGCCTAGGCATACTAAGTGACTTGCTCAAGGTCACACAGGTAGTAAATATCAGAAGTGAGATTTGAACCTAAGTCTTTTGTGATTTCAGAGCCTATGCACTTTACACTACACCATGCAGAGTCAAGTAATTTTTTTTCCTGGGTAAATGATACCTGTGCATCTGTCAAGACAAATAATAAAGATTGATGGACAGGAAAAGACCAAAAATGCTGGTATGATGGGGAAAATCAATGCAGTTAAGTCCCAGAGTAGATGGGGGTGGGTGGGAGAGGAAGATGAAATGAGATGGAATAAACAGCACAGATGATGGGATGAGCCTTGGAAAAAAGGATGGCTACCTCTTCCCAGACAGCAAGACGTATACTGAGAGCTACTATATAGTGCATGGGAGGAAAGATAATAAATCATAGATCCCAAACTGGAAAGGACCAATAAAATTATTTAGCCCAGCCCTCTCACTGTACAGTTGAGAGTCTAAGGACATTAGGTTACCTGCTCATAGTCAACTAGGTGGTAAACACCAGAGGAAGGAATTGGAACTCAGGTCCTTTGACTTCAGGATCAGCCCTTTTCCCACTGTATCAACATTTGCCAATGAAATAGGAAGTAAAGTCATCTCCTATGATTATGGATTTAATGAGTGTAGTGAAGATTTAGAAAAGCAATCTAGGGAGAAATCTAGGAAAGCAATTAGAAGAGTAGCATAGTATCTTAGAAAAGGCATTGTAATTAGATTCAGAAGACTTGGGTCAATCTGCCTCAGATCCTTATTGTTTATATGAGCCTTGCCAAGTCACATCCCCTCTCTGTGTACTCCTTGTAAAAATGAGGTATTTGTACAAATGGTCTTTAAGATTTCATATGGGTCCAGATCCTATAAAGGCTTACTGAAAAACAATAAGGGCCCAGTTGAAGCCTGAATCAACAGTGAACCATTGTCCCCATAACACTGTGTGGCCTGTGAGAAGCATAGAATCTTCAAAGTATAAATTTCCTAAAATGACTAAAATTGCAAACTAAGAAACAAATGTATGTATAGATACACAACACACATGTATCTATATATATGTATTTATACACATACATGTATATATATATATATGTGTGTGTGTATAAAACTGAATTATTTTTATCCAAAAAAATATTGCTTTGGTTTTAAAAACCCACAACTGGCTCTTGATTTCTAAGGTCTCAATTTTGATTCAATGTCAAACACTTGAACTGTTTTCTGATGCATGTTCTCTGGCCTCTACCTTTTTGCCAAGCTGCTTTGGCAGGATAGGAGGAGTAAAATATCTAACATTCCAAAGAGACACAGTAAGACATTCAAAAATTAGAAAAGCTGTATGCATTTATTTATAGAGCACATACAAGCATATGAAAACATCTTAACATTTTTGTGAGCTGAACTAAAATTTTTGATAGCTTGAATATGCATCTCCTGAAATATGTTCAACAAATCTAAACCAAGAATAAGTACATCAAAGGTAAATGTTCCTATTGAACTATACCAGGCTGAAAAGAATTTTTGTATTGTTCTTTATCTACCTAGTTTATGTGATTATTCCCAAGCAATGTGAAGATACAAAGGAAATGGCAAACCACTCCAGTATCTTTGCCAAGAAAATCCCAAATGGGGTGACGAAGAATTGGACACATCTGAAAAATGACCGAACAACAATGTGAAAACTAAAGGAAAATATGAGGCAAACAGCCTCTATCATTTTCGCTCCACTTACTCTATCAAGTAGAGAATGGGTTTAGTTATTTTTAGAAACACCATTTGCTAAACCCTTAACTGAAGCTTTCTCATATAAATCACTCTCTACCATGGTGTGTGTAGAGTCACTTCATTTTTTTTCCTTTTCCCATTCATCTTTCCCCTGTGCCAATCTGCTCATCTTCTACTTGGTTATTTACTTTTTATTGTTTAAAAATTGTTCTGTGGTCCTCACTCTCTATATGTTTTTCTTTTTCTTCCACATTTGAACTTGGCCCTTTCTCTCATATTCCAGGAAGCAGAGAGTCAGAGGAATAGTATGGGCTTTGTCTTCATGAAATCACTCTCCACAATGATGAGTACAGCCAACCATCTGTAACAGCTGCCTCCCTGTGTTCAGCATAGCAAGGGAAAAAAACAGCATAGAAACAATTCCTTGAACATCCTAACTGGATGGTCTACCTGAATCAATGTGGTGACTCATTTGGTGGTGGAAAAGGTCAGGCTAGGAATGGTTATTATCCAGGCAGGCAGACCCTGAGGCTTAGGCCCCTCAAAAAGGAAAAGGAAAGGTTTAGGCAGCAGAAAACAGAAGAGAGTACAAGCAGATAGTTGGTCTTGGGGAAATAACTATGAGAGGAGTTAGGACCCTAGTTTGGAGGGACTAACTGAGCAGGAATTAGGTAGGGATACAGGCATATAGAAGGCATCTAAGTGGCACAGTGGATAAAACGTGGACCTGGAATCAGGATGACTTGGGTTCAAATTCAGCTTCAGACACTTATAAGCTGTGTGATCCAAGGCAAGTCACTTTAACTTCTATCTGCCTCAGTTTCCTCTATTTCAAAATAGAAATAATAATAGCACCTATCTCCCTAAGGTTGTTGTGTGGATCATATTAATTATTTGTAAAGTACTTAGCACAGTATCTAGCACATGGTAGGCACTTAATAAATGCTTTATCTTTCCTTACTAGTTAAGTGGTATAGTAAAAAGAATATTAGGCTGAAAATCAAAAGACTGGTAGAGTCACAGTCCTGACTCCAGTACTGACAAGTTCATTATCTTCTCTGAGTCTCAATTTCTCCATCCTTAAAATGGAGATAATAATACAGTGGAAAGATTCCTGACTCTGGAATCAGAAGACCTAGAGAACGTAGAGGATCTGGATTCAAATATTGTCTTTGATGCTAACTACCTATGTGACCTTGGGCAAGTCACCTAACTTGAGCTGAGTTTTCCTAGTTGTAAAATTAGGAGTTTGGACTAAATGCCTTCACAGGTTTTTCTAGCTCTAAATCTGTGGGCCAATGCTTCTCTCATTACCAACTTCTCACAATTCCTAAGAGGAAAGTTTTTGAAAACATTAAAAGCACTATGTAAATGAATTATTATTATTGGGGTTTGAGGTCAGAGCAGAGCCATTAGCAAGACTGGCTAGATGCCAACTCCATGAAATACTTATTACTGGTCTGTTGTTCATTCTTCATTTGCAAAAAGGACCAATGGTGTCACGGGGTGATGTCTTGACTCATGCATGAATTGGATTTAAGAGAGGCAATGTTGTACAAAGTCATCGGCCTCACTCTCTCTTCCAGAGTCATCAAAGTCCAAAGGCAAGACAAAAGTCAAAAGATCTGGTGATGGCCAGGGATGCAGTAGGTGACCTAGGTGTTTTTGGCGTCTGACCAAGCTCTAAGTACTCCACAGTACCTATTTAGCTGGCTTCATGGCCATTGGAACAAATTGTTCTCATGCACCCTTTCCACCAGGGGAAGTCTTCGCATACTTGGGGTAGACATCCCCTAACTTACTAATGGGCCTGTTAGTTACCCTCAAGCTGGCTTAGCCTGTCTTCTGAGATGGTTTTATGGAGGTGTGTCAGCTGTGCATTCTATAGCTTCTTGGAGCCACAGATGAGAGTTGAGTGACAAGTGGACACCCCAGGTGGATGAGCAGCCCTGAAAAGGGCTCAGCAAGCTTTCATACCAGAGATGCTAGTCCTCTCTGAGCACCCCATAAACCCCTTACACTTGTCTAAGGGGTCTTAGGATGCCTGACTAGGAATTGGCCCTAGTCTAGGGAGGACCTGAGCATATAGGTGAGCATACTCAGGTGTAGAGTTTAAAGGGGCTCAAGGGTGGGGAGCTAAGCACATTATGACATTCTTCCATTTCACCTGGCACAGTTTCTCTGGGCCAGCATATATAGTGAGAATAAGCCACTCTTACCACTGGACAACTTGACCCTCTCCCTTCGTTGAGCAGCATTTTTTATCATAAGTGAAGGCACTGGGTCTGGATCTTGCTGCTACTTGCTTGTTTCACTCAATAGAGCCTCTTCTCATTAAAGATGTACCAGGGTTATATGTGGGTAATCTGTGTCTCAGTTCTCATGAGTAACACCCTTTGATTCAATTGGGAAATATGTTGAGAACTCTGTTTATGCTTGTGGTAGAAGTTAAATCTCATTGACTAAGTTGGGTGTGATGTCATATTTCTGTAGTCCCTTGTTAGTGGGGAGGCTGAGGTTGGTGTAATGCTTTGAGTTGTAGTAGGGTTAAAGCTGGTGTCCGCACTAAATCCAACATCAAAATGGTGAGTCCTCAGGAGTGGGAGCCACCAGGCTGTTTAAGGAGGGGTGAGCTGGACCAAGTTAGAAATGGAACAGATCAAAACAGTAGGATTAGGCCAATGAATAACCACTGTACTTCCAGGCTGGGTGAGATAGGCCCAATTTCATGAATGAATGAATGAGTCTCATTAACTTCAAGGCACAAAGGGGAGCTTCTTTCATTGTCTAGCTTTAAGGAAGAATCATAACTTGCAATCTTGGCATGTGGAGCAAACAGCAGGAAAGGATACTCTCAAATCAACTTCATATAAGATGAGGTCAGCAGAGGGTAAAGGGAGAATTCCATGGTACATGAGACTTTGTGAAAGGAAAAGGTGATGGAACATTGAGAAGCTATTGTTTCAAATTTTAAATAGTTACTCTTTCTAAGTGTTAAGGGCTATCAGACAAGCCTCAATCTCAGTGTCCTGGGACAAACTCTTAACTGCATCACCTTAGTAATAGATCTTTAGGGAGGCATCACCAGGGTTTCTTACCAGTGCTCTTCTCCACAGTTCCTGAGTTTATTTGTTTCACATGGCTTACTCCTCCATCCTCCATCAGCCATACACAAAGATAGTCACGACCTTGTTCATACCATCACCCACAAAGGTATTACTTCCATATTAATGAATTCTTAATTCTTTTATCTGATCATAACCTATTTTCATTCTACCTCTCCCTCTGCCTTGTGGCAGCAAAAGCTGTTCTTCCATCATAGTCCATCCACCCCTCAATTCTTTCCCACTAGCTACACTAACTACACTCTTCTCTCCTCCTCATTTTGATCTCTTGGTGAATCAGTTCAACTCTACACTGTCATTTTCCCTTGATTCCCTTGCCCCTTCACCTTAAAGCCAGCCTTGCCCTATCAAGCTTCAGCCTTGGATTACTCCCACCATCTACTACTGCCTTCACTCTTATACATCTCCTGCTGTGTAAAGCTAGAGAAAATCATGAAACAGTGCTGACTAGCTCCACTAAAAATTTCTGTTATATGACCTCAAGTAGACTTTCACTATGCCAAAATAATCTTCTTAACGCCTCCTTAATTTATTATCCCACTTACCATAGTGACTCTTGCAAACTTTTTTATCCCTCCTCAAACTTCCCATGGCTGCTCTTCCCCTTACCCTATAGTTACAAACCTTTCTTTTTATTTTGCTTAAAATACTGAGCTCATTCACAATAAGCTCTATCTTCCCAAATCATCCTCATCTTATATCACCCAAATGCCTTCTGCCACTATGTCTTTCTTCACCCACATCTCACATAATGAAGTGGCTTTTCTCCTTGCCAAGAGAACCTCTCTATGCACAATTGATCCCATTTCATCTCATCTTCTTTAGATTGTTGCTTCTACCATCTCCATTCTTTCACTAACTTTCAATCTCTTTGTCTACTAGCTCCTTCTCTACTGCATACAAACATGCCCATGCCTCCTCAATTTTCAGAAAACCCTCATTGATCCATCCATCCCTGCTAGCCATCATCCTATGGCCCTCTATCCTTTTGTAGCTCCACTTCCTTTCCTCTCATTCTCTTCTTAACTCTTTATACCATTCAACTGATCATTCAAACAAAACTGTTCTGTCCAATGTACTAAAAATCTCTGAATTGCCAAATCTAATGACCTTTTTTCGGTCCTCAACTTTATTGACGTCTCTATGGCCCAGTTGCTCACCCTTCTCTTCTTAATAATCTCTTTTCTCTAGGTTTTAGTGACAACACTCCTTCCTGGTTCTCATTTTTATTTGAGTACTCTTCAGTCTTTTTGGCTAAGTCTTCAGCCAGGTCACACTTGCAAACTCTGAGGGTCCCTCAGTGCTCTGTTCTGGGCCTTCATCTCTTCTTTCTACACTATTTCATTTAGTTATCTCAGCAGCTCCTATGGATTCAATTATCATCTCTATACAGAAGATTCTGTCATCTACTTGTTAATCTCTACAATATCTCTGCTGATCTTCAGTTTTACACCACCAGCTGTCCATTATACTTCTCAAACTGGATGTTCCATAGATGTCTTAAACTTAATATGTCCAAAACTGTCTTTCCTCACAAACTCTCCCCTCTTTCTAAATTGCCTATTACTGTTGAGGTCACACCATCTTCCTAGTCACCCAGTCTCACAACCTAGGTGTCATTCTCAACTCCTTACTCTCTCATATACCCCATAGCCAATCTATTGCAAAGGGCTCTCAATTTTACCTTAATGATATCTCTTACATATGCCTCCTTTTCTCTTCTGACATAGCTATCATTTTGGTGCTGGGTTGTTTGTTTGTTTCGTGTTTTTTGGTTTTTTTTTAAATCACTTTCTGCCTGGACTTTTACACTTGCCAGCTAGTTAGTCTGAAGGCCACAAGTCTCTCCCCACTCCACTCCATCTTCCACTTAGATAGCAAAGTGATAAAGCAGAGGCATGATCATATCACTTCCCTCACACCTACATATTCTGTGATCCAGTAACATTGGCCTCTTTGCTGCTCCTTGAACAAGACACTCCATCTCTTAACTTTGGGAATTTTCACCAACTATCCCCTCTGCCTGAAATACTTTTCCTCTTCATCTATGCATCCTGGTTTCCCCGGATTCCTTCAAGTCTCTACAGGAGGTCTTTCTCAATCCCTCTTAATTTGAATGTCTTCCCTATGTTGATTATCTCTAATTTGGCCTGTATGTGGCTGATTTGTATATAGTTGTTTCCATAGTATCTACTCCATTAGACTGTGAGCTTCTTGAGAGCAAGGACTGTCTTTTGCCTTTCTTTGTATCACTGGCACTTAGCACAGTCCACATAATAAGTGTCTAATACATATTTATTGACTGACTCTTTATTACCCCAGGCTATCTCCAAAAGTTGGGGCAGCTAGGTGGCTCAGTTGATAGAGTGCTTGTCCTAAAGTCAGAAAGACTCAACTTCCTGAGTTCAAAACCACCCTCAGACATTTACTAGCTATGTGACTCTGTGTAGCCCTGTTTGCCTCAGTTTCATCATCTGTAAAATGAGCTGGAGAAGGAAATGGCAAACCACCCCAGTATCTTTGTCAAGAAAACTCCAGATGGGGTCATAGAGAGTAGGATACAACTGAAAGGACTGAAAAATAACAACATTGCCACTGGCTAGCAAGCAGCTGGGCTATTCCAAAGCAAGGTCCTCTGACTCCAAGTCCAGTGTTCTTTCTACTGTATTATCCTAATTGCCATTATGGAGAATGGTGAGAAAGTAGACAGGACAAGTTCCCCTGGCAGGGAGGAGAAGGTGGTATGGTCAAATAGTATTTACTTCAAAGGAGAGATTGTTCAGTGATGATGGAAGAGCAAAGGTCTGAAAATGATATTGGGAAGCAATGAATGTAGCAACTCTATCTCTAGTCCCTATAAGAGACAGAGAATGAGCAAAAAGATTGGCCCTCATTAGAGAGATAAGCTGGAGATGTGGGATTCTTGTGGGAAAGCTGGTTCGATGAATTTGAAAAAAATTGAATACATGTAGAAGGTAGAGTTCTGAGATAAGGGGAAGCTCATTAACAATGGAGTAAGAGATCCAATAGGCACAGGGGAATTCAGACCAAGGAAGGTTAGGAACTGAGGTTAGTGGGTGTCAGAATAAACAGAGATGAGCATACAGGGAAGTAGTAGTCATATAGGGAAGAAGGAATGAAAAGAAACAAGCGTTCATTAAGTACTTACTAAATGTGGGGCATCGTGTTAAGCACTTTTACAAATATTCTCTCATTTCATCCTCACAACAACTCTGAAAGGTAGATGCCATTATTGCTCCCATTTTACAGTTGAGGAAGCAGAGGTGGACAGGTCAAGTGACTTACCCAGGGTTACACAGCTAGTAAGAATCTCAAGAATAGATTTGAACTTGGGTCTTGACTCAAGGCCCAGCACTCTATCCAATGTACCATGTACTTGCCTCTAGAGCCTGGGTTTGAATGCCTTTGAATGAGAAGGATTAGGGGAGTCAGTCAGTAAACAAACATTTACTATGTGTAAAACACTTTGCTAATTTCTGGGGATACAAAGGAAAACAATAACATTGCCCCTACCTTAAGGAGCTCACATTCTAATGGGTGAGACAACATGCAAATAACCATGCACCTGTAAGATCAATATAGAGTAAATGGAAAGTAGTCTCAGAGGGTAGGTATTTAAAAAGTGAGTTGGAGTAATTTGTTAAGCCATAAAGGAAAGGGAGACTGAGCAGTTAGAGATGATAATAGAGAAATTTGCACATCTATTTGGCTCTCCAGATATAGGAGCTCCTCTTGATTTCCTGGGTTTCCCAATTATAGAGGCATTCCTTCTGAGATCACTCCACTCCCCATCCTGCCCTTGCATTCAAGGCTTGAACTTCCCAGAAGGATGGCAGATGGCTTACTACTAGGATTCCAGGGATAACCCTGAGGAGCTGGGTTTATAAGACTACCTCTCAATTTCCAATTGTTATGCTTCCCACTAACAACTACCTAGCCAGACTTAATTAGCTTTTTAAAAAATTGCTGACTAAAATGGAATAATAAGAATACCTGGTACAAAATATTCTCCTTAAAAGCCCAGGGCCCACTGTCTCACAAATATGCACAGATCCATGGGAAGAGTGGGCTCAATCTTAGAGTGTCATAGCAGTGCAAAATATGTAGAGGATTCCCTTGTGGTACAACGCTATCTTTATGACTGGAAGACCATTTCTTGAGCCCATAGCCAGCATTCTTCTTGAAGCTTGCCTCCCTCCTAGGGCGAGCATCTTTCAATATCTGTTTGTCCTTTGTGTCACCTTGATTCCAAACTGGATGTGTTGTCTCCTATTTATCCAGTCTTTCTGATTCCCACTACATGTATTCTCAGCTACTTGTCTAGTCTCTCCAGTGACATGAGAGGAGTAAGAGGGAAAGAGATAGAAAAACTCTCCAAGGGTGATTGCCTCTCAGGGGTTTGGCTCCAACTCTATAACTGGAATTCTCATTTCTCAAACTTGGTTCTATTGGTAGATTCATTGCTGAAATTTGTTTAGCTCTTTGGAGCCCCCAGAAGTATAGTTAGCTTGTTTGATTATCAATTAGTGGTTCCCTTCTGAACCCAAAGAGGTCCAGACTTCAAAAAGAGATCAAAAAGAGATCATGGGGTATAAATCATTTTGTCATACATTTGAAACTTCATCACACTTTTATATTGATTACGTTAATTGAGATGGAGTAGATATGGCACTTCCTCTCTTACAATACAACAGTATTAATACTACTATGATTATCTGTGTCCCTTGATGAACTTCTTTCTGCTCTATTATGTGTATTTTTAAACTGTCTAATTAATACTATTTTCTTTCTTTTCCTCTTTTTTTTAATCACCACTGTCTCTGTAGGGGTAAATGGCTAGTAAGTGGCTTAATCAGGTCCAACAATATACACCAGTTAGTGATTTTTGATATAATCTAAATTACTTTTCAAAATAATACTATTAGTAGCACTACTAACAGTATATTATGGGGCCCACCCTCCCACAGTCCCAAAAACAATTGTCTTTTTCACTTTTTGTCATTTTTGCCAATCCACTGAATGTGAGGAAGTGAGGGAAAAAAATGTGAGGAAACTAGGAGTTGCGTTTATTGTATTTCTCTTAATGCTTGTGATTTGGAGTTTTATGTGTGTGTCTATACATACACATCTCACATATTGAAAAACTAACTCTATTTCCCTTAATCCTATCCTGCCCCCCCATTTATTCTGTTCTTTCTTTTGACCCTGTCCCTCCTCAGAAGTATTTGCTTCTGATTACCCCCTTTCCCAATCTGCCCTCCTCTCTATCATCCACCTACTCTCTTGTCCCCTTCCCCTCCTATTATCCTGTAGGGTAAGACAGATTTCCATACCCAATTGAGTGTGTATGTTATTTCCTCCTTAAGTCAAATCCTATGTGAATAAGATTCACTCATTCCCTCTCACCTTCTCCTGTTTCCGTTCCACTGTAAGAGCCTTTTGTTTTCTGGTTTGTTTTTTGTTTTTTTTTTGTGAGATAATTTACCCCGTTCTACCTTTCCCTTTCTCCTTCTCACAGTATAATCTTCTCTCACCCCTTAATTTTATTCTCCAGATATGACCCTTTCATCTTCAGCTCACCCTGTGCCCTCTATCTATCTATCTATCTATCTATCTATCTATCTATACATATACATACATATATTTTTTCCCTCCAACTACCCTAATACTGACAAAGGTCTCATGAGTTACAAATATTGTCTTTTCGTGTAGGAATGTAAACAGTTCAACCTTAATAAGTCTCTTATGATTTCTCTTTCCTGTTTACCTCTTCATGTTCCACTCGAGTTTTGTATTGGAAAGTCAAATTTTCTATTCAGCTCTGGTCTTTTCGTCAAGAATGCTTGAAAGTCCTCTGTTTCACTAAATGACCATTTTTTCCCCTGACAAATTATACTCAGTTTTGCTGGGTAGGTGATTTTTGGTTGTAATCCTATCTCATTTGCTCTCCAGAATATTATATTCCATGCCCTGTGGTCCCTTAATGTAGAAGCTGCTAAATCTTGTGTTATCCTGATTGTGTTTCCACAACACTTGAATTGTTTCTTTCTGGCTACTTGTAATATTTTCTCCTTGACCTGGGAACTTTGGAATTTGGCTACAATATTCCTAGGAGTTTTCCTTTGGGGATCTCTTTCAGGAGGAGATTGGTGGATTCTTTCAATTTCTATTTTGTCCTCTGGTTCTAAAATATCAGGGCAGTTTTCCTTGATCATTTCTTGAAAGATGATGTCTAGGCTCTTTTTTTGATCATGGCTTTCAGATAGTCCAATAATTTCTAAATTCTCTCTCCTGGTTCTATTTTCCAGATCAGTTGTTTTTCCAATGAGATATTTTACATTGTTTTCTAATTTTTCATTCTTTTGGATTTGTTTTACAGTGTCTTGATTTCTCATAAAGTCACTAGCTTCCAATTGCTCTATTCTAATTTTTAAGGAAGTATTTTCTTCAGTAATCTTTTGGACTTCCTTTTCCATATGGCCAATTTTGCTTCTTAGGGAATTCTTCTCCTCATTGTCTTTTTGGATCTCTTTTGCCATTTGGGTTAGGCTATTTTTTAAGGTGTTATTTTCTTCAGTATTGTTTTTGGGTCTCCTTTAGCACACTGTTAACTTGCTTTTCATTATTTTCTTGCATCAGTCTCATTTCTCTTCCCAGTTTTTCCTCTACTTCTCTTACTTGCTTCTCAAAATCCCTTTTGAGCTTTTCCAAGGCCTGGGACTGATTCGTATTTTTCTTGGAGGCTTTGGATACAGGAGCTTTGACTTTGTTTTCTTCTTCTGGTTGTATGTTTTGATCTTCTTTGTCACCAAAGTAAGATAATATAGTCTGACTCTTTTTGCACTGCTTGCTCATGATCCCAACCAATTACTTGAGTTTTAAACTCTTTGTTAAGGTAAGAGTCTGTTTCCAATGTGGAGAATGTACTGTCCCAAGCTTTGGGGGTTTGTACAGCTATTTTCAGAGATATTTCTAGGGACCTGAAAATTTTCAGTTCTTCCAAGGTGCTATGATAAGGGGCGAGATGTTTCCTCTCCACCACCACAATAAGCTCCACCACGCCAGCCCTTCTCCTCGCCCCAGGACCGCCCCTCAGAACTATGACCCAGATCCAAGCACGGACAAAGCAAGAGATTCCTGCCTCAGCACTGGCAAAGAGATCCCTGCAATCCCCCTCTAATCAGCCACTCGATTCCCCCTCAGTCTGTGGGCTGGGAGCTCAGGAGGCAGCCACTGCCCTCGGGGTGGCTGAGACCTAGCTTCTTCTCTCACCACAGTCACAGACTTTTCCCACTGACCTTCTAAGTTGTCTTTGGTGTTCGTGGGTTGAGAAGTCTGGAAACTGCCACAGCTGCCTGAGATTCAGTCCTCTGAGGCCTGCTCCAGGGTCGCTGCAGCCTGCATGCCTACGCCAAACTGCGCTCTTCTCCCAGCCCAGCATGATATGCCTTTCCGAACAGCCATACATCTTGTCTTGGGCTGTTTTACTCTGTTTTTTTGGTGGGTTCTGCTGCTTTAGAATTTGTTTAGAGCCATTTTTTATAGGTATTTGGCGGGGTTTGAGGGAGAGCTCAAGCAAGTCACTGCTTTCCTTCCGCCATCTTAGCTCTGCCCCCCCATTAATCACTTTCATTCTAATCCTGACTGCATTGATTTTGTTGGTGCAGAAACTTTTCAATTTTATGGAATCAAAAGTGTCCATTCATGACCTGTATGCCTCTTTATCCCCTGTTTGATCAAGAACTTTGCTATTATCCATGGTTATGAAAGTTGTCTCTTTTTCTTCTACTCTAATATGTTTTTAAAGTGATTTTTCCCCTGTATCTATGTCATGTATATCATGTATCTATTTGAGCTTATGATTGTATATAATGAGATGCTGGTCAAATCTAATTTTTGCCAGATTGCTTTTCAGTTTTCTCAGTTTTTTAAAAATAGTGAGTCTTTACCCTACCAGTTGGAGTAGTTAGTTTTATCAAACACTATATTCAATTTTTCTAATTTTTATATATTTAATCTGTTCCATTGATCAACTTTCCTACTTTTTAACCAGCACTAAGCAATTAACTAGGGAAATCTTTAGTTATAAATTTCTCTGATAAAATTTTGATATCTATAGCACAAAAAGATTTATTCAAATTTTATAATTCTTGCTTTATAATATAGTTTCAGATCTAATACTGCCAGACCCTTCTTCCATTTTTTTTCATTTTTTCCCTTTTATTTTGTCTAGTTCTATAAAGTAATTATTCAATAGTTTGGTATGGCACTGAATCTGGAAATTAATTTTGCCAAACATTAGCATAAATCAACCATGAGCAATTAATATTGTTCCATTTAACATGAATAGAGCCTGGACTTGTGATTTCATTGGTATAGGGAATGCCCAGGTGAGCATCTCATATGTAATTTTTATTCTTAGACAGTTTCTAAGAACTATGATAGGTAAAGTGACTTGTCCATAGTCAAACAGCAAGTATTTATCAAAGATAGGACTTTGATTCTGGTCTTTCTAGATTCAAGGCCAGGTCTCTATCCTTTATGGCTCACTGTCTTCTTTAAATTTTCCTTTATTTCTATAAAGAATGTTTAGTAGCTGTATCCATATAATTCCTGTGTGTCTTGGTAAGAAGATTTCTAAGTAGTTTATATATTCTATTGTTACTTCAAAAGGGATTTTTTCCAGCACTTTCTTTTGGGTTTTATTGGTAATTTGTGGAAAAAACTGATATTTTTGCCAGCCTATTTTGTATTCTACTACTTCAGTTAAATTATTAAATGCTTCTGTTTTATGTAATATAACAATATTATCATTAATTAAATTCTTAATTGTTTCTGTTATGTGAAACAGAACAATATAACAATTACAATGGTGCAATAGAGGAGAGGTGGTTCCACCCATTCTCAAGAAAGTACAGGGAGGAGGGAAATGAAAAGAGTGTAATATGAGGGAAATAGCCAGAATTTGTGAAACTATAGGATTGAAAGATTTAATATATATGTGAACATATTTGCTTTAAAATTTATACTCATAGAATCATCCCACTTGAGAGCTAGGAGAAATCTCAGCAATCATCTGGCCCAAGCCATATGTGAAGTACAAATCCCCCCCTCTAACTTCGGCCTCAAGTCGCCTTCCATAATCTGCAACAACTTGTCATAGCGTCTTTACATAAACTCTTCTGCTGGTGGAAAATTCATCATCTCTCATAGTATGCTATTCTATTTTGGATCAGCTCTAATTGTTATGAAATTTTTCTTTGTGTCAAGCCAAAATATATCTGTCTGAAATTTCCACCCACACTGGTCCAGATTTTGTCCTTTGGAGACAAGTCAAACAAATCTATTCCCTCTTAATTACAGAATTCTTTAACATCTGTGATTATTAGGTCATTTAATTCTCATAAAAATCTTGGGAGGTAGGTCTGATAGGCATTAAATTCAGAGCAGTGGGATTTAAAGTATGCATATAAAAAAGGGAATTGGGTTCACAGAATTGAACGTATTTCTAAATAACAATGAATGAAAGTTGTGACATTCAATATGAGAGAGCCAGAGTCATGTGTTAACTCAAAGACCATATTGGAGTTATTTGTTTTGAACTTGTATTTATTTGGATGTCTTCTAGTTTCTCTTCATTGAAAATAATGTTAGTACTTGATTTTAGAAGTGTAATATTTATGGTATCAAAAATAGCCCTTACAGAAAATAAAAGAATACTTAAATGGTACTAAGGGGATATAGTGAGAACTGAAAGTAAATTGTGGTTTGCTTATTTCATTCCTTTGCATTGGGCCACTTCTCAAGTTTTTGTTCTACTTAGTAGGATTTTTAGCATAAACAAATCTTACAGTTTGTCAAAGGCTTCTTCTTGCATCTGTTAACATAATCATCTGTTTGGGGGGCAATGAGGTGGCGCAGTGGATACAGCACCGGCCCTGGATTCAGGAGGACCTGAGTTTAAATCCGGCCTCAGACATATAACACTTACTAGCTGTGTGACCCTGGGCAAGTCACTTAACCCCATTGCCTAACCAAAAAATAAATAAATAAATAAAATTTTAAAAAATCATCTGTTTGGAAATGTTTTGTTTTTAATATGACTAATTATGTTAATTTATTCTATAATATTGAACCAATCTTGCATATTTGACATAAATCAACTTAGTCATAGTAGATAAGAATTTTTTTATATATTGATGTAGGTTTTCACCAGAATTTTATTTTAAAATTTTGCATCAGTTATTTTTCCATAAATCTTTTAAAAAGATAAAGAAAACTGGTTGTTTTGGCGTCTTAGAAAGAGAGTCAGAAAGAACAAGAGAGAGACCCAAAAATAGATATAGAATATATGGGATAAGTAGGAAATAATTAAAGAGAGAAGGCATTGGAATTAAGAGGGATTGGGGAAGGTTTCTTGATAGTAAGAGTTAAGGACAATATCTATGGTGTTTATCTATGCTTTCAGGCTTATAGAGAAAGAATATCCAATGACAATATCCCCAATTCAAGTCAAGTAATATTCACCCATGAACGACTGAAGTTGAGGAGGCATAGAGGCCACAGAGGTGAGAATTTGTTTAACTGGGAGACCAGAATATTTAAAGGACAACAACACAAATATAGAAGTCACCAACGATGAAGGCAAGGGATGGGATAAAAGAAAGACTGTGAGTCAGGAACTAAACCAATTGAGAAAAGACAGAGTTACTAGATATCAATTAATGAGAACAATGAATATCTACATGCAGCAATTATCCCAGGCTTTAACAGCAGTTACAGGAACTTAGAGAAAGTTTTGAAAAATTTTAGAAAGAGTAATAATGCATATAGCAATAGGCCTTTGATCATGGTTCTAACTAGGACAAGGGGAAGCTAAAGGCTTAAAGCAAGACACCTGGGAAAGCAACTCATGGTGAAACATGAACAATGAGGGAAAGATGCAACCAGTGTAGTACCAGAACACTGAGGCTAATATAGTCTTCAGGACAGGACAAGAGGAAGAAGACAAGTCAGCAGTGGTCCCTCAGAGGGACCACTTTTAGATTCAGCACACTCAGCTACATCAGGGAAGATCTCCATCACTCCTAGCTGGCAAAGACTATATCGCAACCATCTTCATACCAGAACAGCTGCTTGAGCTCATGAGCTTTACAGGGAAGATCTATTTTCTCAATCACAAGCCTGATTCCTTTTCATTTCTAATTTCACAGTCAAGAAGATAGTAGGTATTGACTGAGGGAGACCCAGCTGATCAGATAGGTAGTATAAGCAAGGGAGTGGGGGAGGGGTGCTAAGTACAGAGTATAAGAACCCCACTGCGAGTAAGCTTGATGGGTATCAAAGAGTGTCATAGATGACAACTTATTATTGTTATTACAATGATATCAAAGTAGAAATGGTTGCTTAGTGATGGTGGCAGAAGTAGGGTCTGGAAGTATAATGGGGGGTAAAGAATATGGTAACTTCTTCTCCTGTCCCACTGTGTTGAGGACACAAAAGGAGTGTCTGCCACTAGAGAGGGTCACAAGAGATGAAACAATTTCAGAATGGATCCAGGTTTCTATGAGCACTAGAAAATGGAAAGAGTGAAAAGAAGAAAATCAGGATAGAGGGAAATATTTTAACAATAGAATTGGTGTTCCAGAGAATATAATGCAAGAAGATGGAAGATGAAGATACGATCTAGGGAGGAGGAAAATTGAAATAGTTAGGAAGGAGTATGGGGAGGGACAACAGAGGAAAGGGGAAACTTTACCCCTGAATCACAGGGATTAGAGGAAAAGGAGGTAAGAATTTGCTAACCATAAGATGAAAGAAGTGCCAAGTATCAAGAAGCCTGAAGAAAAAAAAATCAGCTCTAAAATGGTCATTAGAATTCTAGTGTGAAGGGGCTTGTGCTGATAGTATCCTCTAATTGAACCCCCTTGGCTGAGGAGTGAGGTATAAGAGGATCAATTGTAATGGATGGCAGAAAAGTCTTGAGATGAAGGGGACCATCTAAGAAGAGACATCTAAGCAATGCCCATTCCTGCAGTTAGAACCCTCTCAGTTTGAGATGACAATGGGGGATCAGTGGTAGTGGCAGCTGGAAAGCTTGTTTGGTAAAGAAAGCCATTTGCAACTTAAAAGGTCAATTCATTCGCATAATCACAGGACAGAATCTCAGAGCTGGAACATGTAAGCTACATGAACAAAAATGCCTCTTACAATATAACCAAGAAGAACTTATCTAGGCTCTGCTTGAGGTATCCCCCCTGTAGTGAGGGGGATACCACTTACTGCCAAGGCAGAAGGTTTTGCCTACATCAAGACTAAATTTTCTTCTCCATAACTTCCATTAATTGTTCCTAATCCTCCCTTCTGAGGCCAAGAACAAAATCCTTTTTTCCCATAATAACTCTTCAAGGACATGAAGAGAGCTTTCATGTTCATCTACAATTCTTTGGGCTAAACATCAATTACTTCAAATGGTCTTTCAGAATGATCTTGAGATCTTTCACCATCCTGGCTGCCTTCCTCTTCATGTTGTTGAGCTTCTTAAGTTCTTAAAATGTGGTACCCTAAATGTGCCATGAGACTTCAGATGTGGTAATCAGAGTAGAATATAGTGGAATTTTAATTTCCCAAATTCTGGTTTTGAGCACTGTTTCTCTGATTGCAACATAAGATGGCATTAGTATTGGCTTCCTAATTGCATTATTGACTCATATTGAGGTTACAATGTATTAAATATCCCTGTATGATTTTTCCTCCCCAGAGGAATTGTTGTTAGTCATGTCTCCCCTCATTACACACTTTCAAAGTTGATTATTTTTTAACCCAAGATAAGACTCTGCATTTATCCCTTTTAAATTTAAACTCAGTAGGTTGTATCTAACATGTTTACCTACCGAAATCTCTTTGGAAACTATCTGTCATTCAATGTATTTGTTTTTCCTTCCAACTTTGTATCATCTGCAAATTTGATAAGAGTGCCATTAATGCCTTTATCCATGTCAATGATAATGTAAAAGGCCAAACTGAGGCATTATTGATTACCATTTATGTTAAGTTTTTAGGTCCTGTCATTCTTTCTGTTCTAAGTCCCCTTCATTGCATTATCATTGATTCACAACTCCCCATCCTGTCCATAACAATAGAATGATAGATTTTGTCATGTTTTGCTAAATCTAAACCAACTATATCTGTGGGATTCCTCTAATCTATCTGTCTAGTAACTCTGTCGAGAGAAAAAATGGGGTGAGCCGGGCATGACTTACTCTTTGTGGTCACCACTTTCCTTTTGTAATATTCACAAGCCATCCCTTTTACAATATATTCTAGAATTTTGCCACAAATCAAAACCAAGCTCACTGGCCTACAGATTACAGTCTCTATTCTCTAGTTTGTTTATTTTTTTAAATTTGGACATCTATCCTTTGCCAATTCTCTGGAACCTCACCTATTATTTATAATATTTCAAAGATCATTGGCAATGGATCAACAATCATACTCACTGATTATTTCAGTGAAATGTAGTTGGTCTGGACTTGTTGATATGAAATTCATTAAAGTGAACTAGGTGCCCTCTCACTGACTTGTGTTTCAATGGCTTTTTATCCATTTTCATTCTCGGCTTTCTAGTCCAAATATCATTCTCCTTGGCAGAATATGATCGCATGGTTTGGTAAGCCACTTCTTCCATTTTCTTCCACCACAATCTCTAAGCTCACTCTGCTTTTCTGGAAGCTATTTCCTTATGGCATTGTGGAAAGTGTGCCTATACTTAACAACATCATAAATCCATATAAATATTTAAATAATAGAGAGATACAACTGTTTAATTGACTGACTTTTTTGCTTTTCTCAGTTTTTTAACATCATGGTAATATATAACTGTTCTAATCTATTCTGTTTCTTTTCTTATGTGCTCTCCCTTTTTACTATTCTTATTTTCATTCCTCTTTAACTTTACCACATCCCTTTTTTGTTGTTTTTAAGTTAAAACTAGTATATTTATTTTTCTACTATTTAGTATGGTTTGTTTTGAGCAAATGCTGGAATAAGAAAGTGAAGAAAGTTGTGAGTCAACATGAATGGAGTTTCTCCAGGGAGTGTTCTGTGTTGAACTATCAGAGGAAGAGCACATCTGGAGAGCTATGGAGGTGTGAAAAGGAAGAAGAAGGAAGACAAATCTGTACCATCTCACAGAGGAAAAAATACCAGTCTTTGAAGGATGTGAGTTTAATTTTTTTCAAATTTCCCAGATCCTCCCTATTCTCCTGGTGCCTTTTCTCTCTTTGTTCAACAAAACATAAAAACAAAAAATACCATGGAATGAAGCAAAATAAAGGATCCTGACCTAAACATTTCACTTGGCTGATTTAAACCCTGATTGGTGAAGCATAAGCACTTTTCTCAACTTGAATCATATAACAAGAAAGTGCAGACGAGACCTTAGCAGGAAGTAATTTCTTCTTAAATTCAACTTCATTTGACAAGCATTTGTTAGCACTGAAACTTGAAAGGCAAAAATTTGTCCCCACCCTCAAAAAGCTTACATTCTAGTAAAAGGAAACGTGTGAACCAATGGTATCAGACTCAAATAAAAATGTATCCCTGCAAAGAGCAGATTGACTTAGAAAACTACAAATTAACATTATCTATGTTGTGTTGTATTTTTATTTATTTTGTTAAACATCTCCCAATTGGAGTTTCGTCTGCTTGTTGGGCCAACAGTTTGATACTTTTGATGTACACAATTCTTTTTTTTATTGATGTACACAATTCTTAAAGAGAAAATATATACCAAGTAAATACAAAACAATATGGGGAGAGTAGATACATTAATTAATTAGCGTATTGGGGAGATCGGAAAAAGGAGTCTTTCAGAAGGGAAAGCATTCCAAGCATGTAGAAAAGCCTGTATGAAGAGACACAAGAGACAAAATCTTTTGTATATGGAAGAAGTAGAAGGCCAATTTGTCTGGAACATAGTGTGCCTAAGGAGGAATAATAGGAAATCAGTATGGAAAGATAAAACAGAGAAAGATTGGTTCTAAATGACAAACAGAAGAATTTGTATCTTATTCTATAGACACAGGGAGCCACTGAAGCATCTTGAGCAGGGAAATGGCATGGTCAAAAATATGCTTTAAGAATCTCAATTTAATGGGGGCAGCTAAGTGGCGCAGTGAATAGAGCATGGGCACTGGACTCAGGAGGACCCGAGCTCAAATCCAGCCTCAGATGCATAACACTTATTAGCTGTGTGATCCTGGGCAAGTCACTTAACCCCATTGCTTAACCAAAAAAGAAAAAAAAAGAATTTCAATTTAATAATGAAGGATTAGAGTGGGAAGGGACTTGAAGTAGAGCGACCGATTGGGAAACTGTTACAATAGTCTAGGAGAGAGGTAGATCAAAAACGATGATGGACTAGAGAAATAGCTTGGTTCTTCTTACAAATACTCCAATGAAGGTTTAAGAGGAGTGTCAGACTGAGTAGCGATTGGGAAATTTAAGGAGATACCACAGTGGGTCATTTTTTTTCAAGCCCAAGATTGTGAATTCAGCCCACAGGCAAGTGACCAGGGCAAGAACTGTGGAACAAGGGTGGGCCTTGAGTTCTGTTGCTCTGATTTCAGAACCATTACCAAAAATAATATATTTCAAGAAATCATAAGTCATATCTCTTAGAACCAGAAGGCAAAGTAAAAATAGAATCTTTAAGAAGACTCTCTTTTAACTGTAATGTTTCCTTCCTTTTTCCTCTTCTCTAGTCACCAAACTTCACAAACTCTACACCAGTGACTCTCCTACCCACATCTAAAACCATGTTCTGGAGGATTTTAAGCCCTGAGGACTTACCCTTCTGAAATATTATGTTAAGAAATTTCAATTATACTTCATTTCACTCTCTTTTCTCTGATCATCTCCTCTACAACCTCCTCAGTAACTGTTTCATTTCCCATCCCAAAGGCCATTTCCTAGAGGACACGCGTATCTTTCCCCTACTTTCATTCCTTCTACTTCATCACCACCACTCCCACACACACATTCAAGTTCTGGGATCAAGAACCATGACCAAATCATCTCTGCCATTGTTCCTGAATGGGGCATGTTAATCTACTCACCTATTGCCCTACTCACTATTCTTATAACTTTTCAGACCAAAGTGCCCTTTCTTGTTCACCATTTTTTTTTGTGTTATACCTCCCTTATTAGAATGTGAGTTCCCTCAGAGCAGTGCATCTTTGTTTTCATATTTGTATTCCCCAGTTTATCACAGTATTTAGCACATAGTAAGAAGAAAATAAATGCTTTTTTCATTCATTAATTCATTTATTCATTCATTCCTTAAAATATCATGTATATGTAATCAAGCTTCCAACCAAACATGTTTTTTTGGTTTGTTTTACATATTGCTGGTATGCAGAAGAAGCAGTTCTGGATTGTTGGCAAGAAGGCTGAGCACAATGCTATGTATCTGCTTAAGGGATTTATTAATAGCAGAGTTTCCTTAGGAAGAGACAAGACAGGTGGATGGAGGACATGCCACGTGAAAAAGAAATACTTGGAAATAACCGACATATGTATTAAGCCAGCTGCATAATGTCTCTAGACTTATTTGAAATTCTAGAGGCTGCTAGAATGGACTTCCTCTGTAAGAGATGTTGTTTCTTTCCTGGTTTTAGTTGATATCTCATTTCACTCTTAGCTAAAGAACTAATTTATTCTTGTATATTTTTGGTCTATTCCTATTTGTATAACTTCCCCAACTTGTATTTATTATTTTACTTGTAAAAATGAGTGGAAATCATAGACTTTTTGGAGAGAGTTGGGCCGATTTCCAGATTCATACACATACATCTATATACACACATATGTGTACATGTACCATGTATAAACATACATGCATATGACTCCATTCTACCTGCAGGTCACATCTGTACATTTAGACAATCTATGTTGACATATTTTAAATGGACACCAGACTTGCATATCTTACATATACTTGTGTTTACATGCTGTATCTCCCATCTATCATTCACTCCTAAGAGAATATAAGTTCTATGAAGTCTGGGATTTTTTTTTTTTGATTGAGGTGGGGAAGGAGAATATTTGCTTGGAGGAGGTATATCTAATGTCCAGATCAGTCCTTTGCACACAGTAGGTGTTGTGGGGTTGAATATGATTGTCTAAGGTCACAAAGGTAGTAAGAGATATAGCCAACTTTTGGATCCAATGCCCTATACTTGAAATCCAGTGCCCTTTTAAATAAACCACACTCTCACTTTAAAAGAGTCAGGATGTCATAATTTCTAAAACTTTACATATAAGTCTCTGTTAGTCAGAAAAACCAGAGATCAGAAATAATAGATGAATCTATGGTATGAGTCAGCATTTATTCTGAAGGCATAATAATAATAGCTAGCATTTATATAGTGCTTTAAGATTTGAAAAGCACTTGACGAACATTATTGATCCTCACAACAACCCTAGGAGGTAGGCACTATTATTATCCTTATTTTATCAAAGAGGAAACTGAGGCTGAGATATATTAAATGACTAGTTCAGGGTCACACACAGTGTCTGAGACTGTATTTGAGCCCTAGTCTTCTTGGTTTCAGTTCCAGTAATCTATTTCCCGCACCATCTAGATGTCTCAGTTAGGTTCAGGATGTATGAATCTTTTCCATTAAAAAATTCCTGAGTATTGTCCTAGCAAATGCATGTGTTCTAGCAAGTGAATGGGGCTCAGCAAGTCGTAATATCCCTCCCCACAAAAAGGGGTGAGGAGCATGGTGAAGGGGGTAAAAGGGCTAGCTAAAGTGGAAGATAGCTCAGTGCACATCAGATTGAGGAATTCTGAACAAAATCTGAAGGGGAAATCAATTGTGGTATCATGACCTAAGACCCTGAATTGTATTGATATTTACCTTTTATGTTCACACTCTTACTTGCTGCTCTCAATTTAGTATCAACAAGTGGTAGTTCATTTAATGGGGATTCTATTTTAGAATGTATCATTTCTCTGTTACTGTGGCACAAAACAATAGAATGACCTAAAGGAGAAATTCCGGAAATGTGATGCCATATGAGGACCCTCTCTAATAGAATCTATACCAACATTGTTATCTGAAGGACAAGGATTGTGTGGCTTTCCATGTTATCCTGGAAGAGTCACGGACACCATTCTGTAGCAACCGGCATGATTTAACCATCTCTATGACTGAAGCCATGGTATACTATAGCAATTCTAATCATCCTGCTATTTTGCTATATTATTCTTGGTTAGAAGGGACCTAGTAAAGTCTGATGAAGGCATAAATGTGAAATAGAGCAAATAATAATTTAATATAGCAGAAAAGAACATCCCTGAACCAGAGGATCAGTGTATGGGTGGGAAAACAAGAAATGACAAACCAGCTGTGAGTCATCCTGGCTCTGAATTTATGAAAAGGGAATAGAAGAAAATCAATAAGAGATTATCTTCCTTCATAATTCGTGATGCTGATGAAATGCTCTATGAATATCTTCAAAGTAAAGTAAAAGCCACTCATTCCTTCACTTTCTTCCCTTACAAATGCTTATAAACGTAACTGATCTTAGGATTGACATTTTGGCTTATAACAGCACAACATTCATCAAAGATAATCAAGTTTTACAGCCTAGTGCTATGGTAGACATTGGGTCAGGTAGACAACCTAGTGGTGTGTGTTAAACATAGGGTGAGGAAAACCTGGGTTCAAAACCCAGGTACTGACTTAAGTGACCCTAGCCAAGCTACTTTGCTTGAGTATCAGTTTCTTCATCTGGAAAATAGGAACAACAATAACAATAAAAGCTATAGTGTCTACCTTATAGGGTTATTGTGTGACTCAAGTTCAATGATATATGTCAAAGATTTCGCACACTTTAAAGTGCTATCTAAATGTCAGCTATTATTATAGATATCTGCTTAATTGTTTAAAAAAAATTACCCTGGCTGCCAAAATGCTTCTGGCAAGAGATTCATAGAGCTGGGAGGTAGGAATGAATTCCAATATTAAGTAACATACTCAGAAAAATAAATCTTATTAGAAGACTAAAATATAAGTTTCTTTGGTATCTAAATGATTTAGATGTAAGTATTTGATACATAATTGATTCTATTACTTGCCTGCGTTACCAAAGGGAATTAGAGGAAATCTTGGCTTTGGGGTAAGAAACTCTCTGGCCTACAAGTCTGATCTAATCCTAGACGCAAGTACCAAGAGATGATTTTGCTTATGCAAAGATCTGTAAAAATTTAAAAAACAATAATATCACCTTGAAAGTATTTAGCAGTGAAGGCCTGAAAAGCCATGAAATGTTGTGGTAATGTAGTGTAACGGATAGACAGCTGGTGTCAGAGTCATGAAGACTCGGGTTCCAGTCCTACCTCTGACACACCCTGACTGTATGACCCTGAGAAAATCATTTTACCCCTCAGTCCTCTAAGCAACTTCCTAAAGCTACAAGTTGATGAGAACATGCTGACTCGCATTGGCAGAGAAAGGTCCTCCACAGGCTATCCTTATATAAAGGAAATGAATGAATGGTCCAGTCCCTATTCCAATTTTACCTCTATGATGTTCACTTACCTGTTTGCGTGTATCAATGCCTCTGTCTCTTTTCTCCCTATGCTAGTCCTACCTTCTCTCTCTTAATAGAATGTATGCAAGGAGGACAAGAGTTAGAGCTGTCAAATAGAATTTTCAGTTCTCTCCTTATTTTGATTTTAAAAGTTATTAAGTGGAATCGCTTACATTTGTTTATTAAAAATAATAAATTACTTTCTTATTCATAGGGTCCTTATTTTTTTCTGTGTTAATTAGTTACTCAATCGATTTCTTAATCTATCCCCATTCTTAAACATTCGTTACGTATCTGTGATTTAACTAATAGCCAAATTTTGCTGCTCTGAAAGTGTCTTTTGTTCTGTTTTATATGTCACTAACTAGACTTAGCTAACATTTAAAATATATTTATATACTTCACTGTAACTATTATCTTATTGATAAGAATACTTCCTCTACAGAGATTTCAACCCATCTGCAACTTCTCTTCTGGCATAATTCTGGTTCGTTTTAACCCATACATCTTCTACAGAGGGTGCTTAAGGCCTTCCTCTCTGCTTCTCTACATTCCAGTGGATAGCCAACAAGCTGTCCATATGGTGAATTTTCCTCTCACTACTTCATTTTTTGGCATGCATTTCTTCAATTGCTACCACTTTTTGTGCATAAGTCATCTTGGGAAATATAACTCAGCCTACTTGAACCTACCACGTACTGCTCAATTGTCCTTTGGATCATTCCAAACTTTAATTTCTTCTGAGACTACAGTGTTCCAAAATTCACAACCGTGCCGTATCACTGGAAGAATATTTTGGCTTGAATATAGGTTGTTCGACCAGGGAACAGCTTGAAATTATTAAAAATACAGAACCGTATCCCATGTGGAATCTAGCCTGCTCTCATCCTCTAATTCAATTCTGGGTCCAACTCATTGCCCTTGTATAGTGTCTATAGTGAATACATGAACTGAGGAATAAATTAACAGACTAACAATCCAATTGTCCATATTATACTCTGGACAATAGGCATTTTTCATGCATTAAACTTTTCCATATAGATTGCCAGGACAATCTATTATGAGAAATCATGAACTACATTACAGGAGCTAAAATTTTACAAGAGCAGTTGGTCTAGGAAGGGTTCCAAGCTCTCAAGAATGAAATTCTGAAGACACAAAGAAAAATGATTCTGATGGGGTAAGGGAAGAGAAGTTACCTAAAAAAGACTAATGTAGGTGAAAGGGAATTCATCATTTAAAATATCATTAGACATTTTAAAGATGGAAGCACCTTCGAAAGAAAAATGGAAGCAAAGGTAGGCAACCGAGGATGAATATAAAAATGTGACATGGTCCTTTAACTGTTGATACTATTGTATCCATACCATTAAAGCTGAGGTTAGTATGGAAGATTGAAAATAAAACAAAGGAGCGGCAATGGAAAGTTATGTTAGCTGTACTGGGGCAAGGAGGACAATAAAATAAAGAATAAGATCACGACTTGGAGTAGATGAGACAGTGAAAAAATGGAGCTGCTCCAATTCTATTTCGCTTCTATTTTCTTTGCCAAAGGAATGATCTTTGGACTTGAAAGGATGCTTAAAATGTGGAATAGATACCAGGATATATTATAGGACAATAAAAGGAAAGGTCACTGCCCTTAATGGGTTCAGACACAGATCAACTACATCCCATCGTACCAAAGAAACTGGAAGGTATGATTTCTGAGCCACTGTAAACATCTTTGAAAGATTGGAGATGCCTTGAAAAGAACCACAAGACTGGAAAACAGCAAATATTAACCCTATTTCTAAAAAATACCTGGAGAGAATGGAATTAAAAAACTACAGGCCAATGAGCTTGACTGATGCCTGGGAAATCTCTAGAACATATTATTAAATTATTTGTGAATATTTGGAAAAGGAAGTAACAACTACAGAGGGCCAGTAAGCCTTTATCAAGAATAAAACATTTAGCACAGTGTCTGGCATATAGTAAGCACTATACAAAGGTTAGCTGTTATTATTATGCCAAGCTAACCTTATTTCCTTTCATGAGAAGATTATTACACTGATGAGGAGAATATTCTATATATATATTTTACTCCATTTTAGTCTAATATTTGACAAAGTTTCTGATGATATGCTTGTGGACAAGATGAAGAAATGCAAGTTAGACACTAGTGTAGTTGAGTGGAGTAATACTTGGATTAAAGTGTTTCATGTGAATTCTGAAAGCTGTCTCTAGTGGAGTGCCCCATTTATTTGTATTTGATCTTCTTTTTAACATTTTCCTCAATCATAATGCTAAAGGTATAGAAAGAAGGCATGTTTATCAGGTCTTCAAATGGTACAAAGCTGCAAACGGTGTCTTAACATGCTGGACAGCAGTCAAAATCTCAAAAGATCTTAACAGGTTTCATTGGACTGAATCAGATAAAATGAAATTGAATAAGGATAAATGTAAACTCCAACATTTGAATTTGAAAAGAATCAGCTTCACAAGTACAAGATGAGGGAAGCATGATTAAACAGCCAGTCATCAAAAAAGACCTGAGAATGTTAGCAGAATGCAAGTTCAATATGAGTGAACAATGTACTTTGGAAATAAGGGGGAAAAGAAACTAATGGAAACTTAGGTAATACTCAGAAAAGTGTAGCATTCAGAATGACAGGTGATAGTCCCATCATACTCTGACCTGATCACGTCACATCTTTAATATTATGTTCAGTTCTTGGCAACACATTTTAAGAGCCTAGATAAACTATATATTGTCAAGAGGTAGGTAACCAGGTTGTTGAAGAGCCTAGAGATTATGCCATGCAAGAATAAGTTGGATATTGAGCCTGAAGAAGAAAAAATCAGGGGAGAGGGATAAATAATATCTTAGTATTTGTAGAACTACCACATAGAAGAAAGTTTAACATCTTGGCCCCAGAAGGAACAATGAGTATAAATGGGAGCAATATAAAGGTAGTCTTGATATAAGTAAACGTTTTCTAACAATGAGTTAATAAAAAGCTAAATAAAGTGCCTTTTCAAGTAGTGAGTTCTCCATGACAAGAAGTATTCAAGCAGAGCCTATGTATGTGTCAGGTATGCTGTAGAGGGGACCCTCAGGCACAGGTTAGACTAGTGGTTGTCCTTTTCTAATCTAAGATCCTCTCATTTTGGATTTCATTGAGATAGCCTTGTAATTTATTAGTGATTTATGTTATCAGTATATTAGGTCAATGCTATCTGTAAGCAGAAGCATGTAAAGGACCTCAGCTTCCATAAGGGATCTAGATATTTGGACCTTGTACAAGACATCCTTCATGACACTTTAGAGAAGCATGCATGTCTTTATTTAAAGCCTTGTTTGGTCATTCTACAAAGTTATCTCCACTTTCGCATTTATCAAGAAACTTTGTATGAGTTTAATGTATGCATGAGATTCTTTAATCAGTAAATCAATTAAAATTTATTAAGTGCCTACTATGTGCCAGACTTTGTGGTAAATATTGGGGATACCAAAAAGCAAAAATGAAATATTGCCTGCCCTCAGGGAGGGCATTCTATCAAGGAAGATAACATTTAGATGATAGATAGATACATAGATACATACATAGATGGATACTTAGATTCATATATACATAGATATGTAGATAGATGGATAGATGGATGGATGAATGGATAGATAGATAGATAGGTAATAAATACAAATAAAAATGTCATATTCTTGGGAGAGAGGGACTAGCTGGGGAATCAGGAAAGGAAATAAGTAGGTGGTGTCATTTGAGTAGTCTTTTGAAGGGAAGAAGGGATTCTGAGAGGCAGAAACTAGATGGAGTGAATTCTAGCAGAGGATGTAAAGGTGTAAAGGTGCAAAGAAGGAAAAAGGAGTGTCATACATGTGGAAGAGCAAAAAGGGTAGGTTGGCAGGACCATAGTGTGTCAACAGGGGAGGAACATATAATAAGAGAGAAAGGGTAGTTGGATCTAGATGGTAAAGTGATCATAGAACTATAGAATTCTAGAACTAAAGCTGGAAAGGACTTCCAAGACTATATTGTCCAATCCTCTCCTTTTGCAGATGAAAAAACTGAGGCTCAAGTAGGCTAAGTCACTTGTCTTAGGTCATCCAGATAGTAAGGGATTGGGTTTTGAATCTAGATCCTCTGACTCCAGGGACATTGTTCTTTCCACTATTTCACTGAAAGCTAAACAGGGGAGTCCATTTTTTTTGAGAGAGCCATTGGGGTTTATTGAGTAAGAAAATCATATGGTCAGCTGTATACTTTGGAACATTCACTTTGGCAGCTGAATGAAGGATGAGATGAGTCAGAGAAAAGAATTAGGAAGTCGTTGCAGTTATCCAGATCAATGAGTGATGAGAGCCTGACCTAGGGTAGTGACCATCTGGGAAAGAAAGGGATAGATTCTAGAGCTATTGTTGAGTTAGAAATTATAGGATCTAGCAACTGACTTGGATATCTGACATACAGGAGGGCAGGGAGTCAAGGATAATATCAAAGGTGCAAACCAGGGTCACTAGAAAAATGGTGGTACCCTCAACAGTATTAGGGAAGTTCAGAAGAGAGATTCTTTTGGGAGGAAAGGGAATGGGTTTTGCTTTGAACATGTTGAGTTTGACATGGATATAGGCCATTCAGTTTGACATATTCCAAATGCAGGGAGATGTATGATTGGAGTTAATTTGAGAGATTCAGGCTGGATATGTAGCTTTAAAAATCATCTACAGAGAGATGATAATTAAACTGATGAGAGCTGGTGAGGTCATCAACTGAGAAAATGTAAAGAGAAAATAGAAAGGGGCTCAGGAAAGGGGCTCAGGAGAGACACAACTAAGGTGTCTGATATGGTTGATGTCCTAGCAAAGTTGATAACTAGGGGTCAAATGGAGAACAAAGGAAAATGAACAGAGTGTTACGAAAGACCAGAAAGGAGAGCATTGCTAGGGGGAAACAGGGGTCAAGTGTAAACTGTTGTAAAGAGATAGAAAAGAATGAGGATTAAGAAAAGGATACCAAATTTAGAGAGAGATGTTTCAGTTAAGCGACGAGCTTGGAAGCTACATTGTAAAGGAAAGGGTACTGTTTTGCTCTATCAAATCAAATTTTGATTAGTATGTTCAGTTCTGGACGTCACAGTTTAAGAAAGTGACTAATAATCTAGAAATTGTCCAGAGAAAGGTAATCAGAATGATGAAGGTCCCTGAGTTCATATCATATGATAGTCAGTTTAAGAAGCTAGGTACGTTTAGCCTGGAGAAGAAAAAAATGGAGGGGGGAAGGGGAAGAGAAGACATGATAGGTGTCTTCAAGTGTTCGAAAGACTGTCATGTATGACAACCCCTGGCAGAGGACTGGCTACAAAATCCCACTGGATTTGTACTTTCCCCAGCTTGCAAAGAGAAGAAACCAACTCCAGATCCATAATGACTGTGAAGGTAGTTATAGAAATAGAGAGAAATAATTTCATTTTGTATCTACTTATGATTTCCCTTCCATTTTCATTATAAATGCTTTGGAGATGCTCCATCTTAACTGGGGTTCACATAAAACTTTCAGTGGTCTTGTTTTCACTTACATTGCTTTTTGCTGTTTTGTTACATATAATCTGTAATTTACAATCTTCCTACAAAGGTTTAACAAATGAGTTTGTATTCTAAAGTGGTTTTGTTCTTGGTTGCTTTGCCCGTCTCTCCACTTGACAAGCAAATCACATGTTTGCTAGCTAAGGTAGTTTCTGGATTATTTTGTTCTCTTTGTGAAAGTTGTTTTACCTAAAACTATCACAGCAAATTGTTGTAAGTGAGGTAATATCTTTGCTTTTCTCCATTTCCTCTTCTCATTTGGGGGAGGTATAAATGGCTTATTAAAATAACAGGAATTGAAACTGTCACAATTGTACTTCCATGAAGTCCTTCTCTGATGCCTCATCATTATGTGGAAGTGATTCTGGGTTCTCAAACACTATGCCAGGAAAGCATAATTTTTATTTATTTCTACCATACTAGAAAGTTGCTGTGTTCCCAGTGAGTCTGTACCTGCTCTTTGAAGATCAGTTTAGCTAAATATAGAGAAAGACTCAACACCAGAGATCAATCATTAAGTGTTGAACACCAAGTCCATTACAACTTAAGAAATAAATAAAAAAATTAATGGCCCCCCTGTCTTGTACAGGTCTCTTTTATTTCTGCAATGTTAAAATGACATGGTAGAAAAGGGGACAGAGAGTGCTAAGAATCATATGATTCAGGGTCTGTTTATAGATATTAATATATGTATTGGTATTTTTTGTTCAGTGATCAATGAATTTACATATTATTAAAACTGATACATATCAATATTTGAATTTTTATGACAAACAAAGCCAGGAGGCAAGAGAAAACTGCATCTAAATAGAAGATGCCTCATGGGTTCTCCTTAAAGGGAGAAAACAAAGCTTTTGGTTCCTTGGTAGACTCAAAGGGAATAAGGAAAAAATTATTCTTCTCACTATGAACTGAACAAGATGACAAAAAGGCCACTGGGAACATCATCTTAGTTCATGTACCAATCAATATCTATTGCAGAAGATGAAGAAGTAGAGAAATTCTTAGGGAAGAAAAAACTGTTAAGATCTTCCAAACCAAGTCAGCATATCTTTTGATATTCAATGACATCAATGCAAAAGGTGGCAGAGTAGAAGATAGCCTGGAAAATATGGGTCAGGTTCAATAAATGAAAGAGGCCTAAGGCTTGTAAACTCATGCCTACATAGCAAGCATTGCAGGCCAGGCCAGACGCATGCCAATCTGGTACTTCAGATTTGGAACCGGAGTTTATAGACCAACTAAAAGTTAACAAAGGGAGGTTTACTTAGTGATAGCATGGAAAGGACATTCAGCAAGGATACAGGATTAACTCAGTTGAGCACAGTTATTCAGTTTGTTTGTTGTTCATGGTAGCATAGCAATCAAGCTTAAGAGAGATCCTCCTGAGCTGGCTTTTTGTTCTCAGGACACCAAGAAGCAATGCCAACAGTCCCATCTTTAGTCACCTAAGCCAATTTAGTCCCACCATCAGTTTCAATACTTTTCAAGGGAAAACTATCCTCTGTCCTAACCCACATTGTAAATATTGCTCCTGCCACATCGGTATTGTTAAGGATAGTCTTCCTTTCAAATGAAGATGAGATGACTTTTGAGATTCCTCCCATCTCTAAGATTCTTTGATTCCATATCCTAAAACAATTTATTTTAATCATTTTGCATTGAAATACTTCTTTAAAGTAGTATATATTCCTTTGCTTTATTTAAAATACAAAGAGGAACCTGTACACATTTTATTGAAAACTCAGGATCATCAATGATTTTGAACATTCGTAATTGTGCTACACTGGAATATAGCAATGCACTCAACATCCATTGAGGTGCATGGACCTGCATTCTTCCATGTTAAGTGATCCCGTACTCCTGCACTTATCAAAATTTTGTTTTCACTTTTTATAATTTTTTTTTATCTCCACCCTTGGTGTCAAGTTCTCAGTGTGTCTTGAATTGTTTACTTCTAATTTACACCACTACCACTACCACTTCTCTTCCTATCTGTTGTGGGTTTGAAAATTCAAGTTAGTTTAATTTTTAAAATTTCTTGAACCCAGTAACAAACCTTGCTAGAGTTGCATGTAAATATCACTTTCACTCAGTTCAATAAATATTAATAAATATGTAAGGTTGAATGATGAACTCTAAATACATGAAATCAAAATAAAGGCTTCAAGAAGACTCAGGTTAAGTATTGGGCATAAACTTTAGTACATGGATTTATATATAACATCTCCTTCAGCTGCTTCAAAGCTTTTTTTTTTTACATCCCTTGTCATTTTGTGATTTCTTCAAGTTTCATAAGATTATCAAACAGATGTGATCCGGATATATGAGATATTATTTTACAATGATTTCTTATTTTATGGAATTTCTGTCTCTCCCCCCCCACCTCTACCTTTCTCCCCTCCTTTTGCTTTTCTTATCTCCTTCTTTCTTGTTTCTCCTATTTCCCTGACATTCTATTATGTGAAAATGCCTATTATTCTTTCTCTTTTCATTCACTTCTTTCTCCTCTCTTTATACACAATCTTTTCTTTCAAAATTTTCAGGTAGAGTTAACATACCAAAATAGAAACAGAGAGAAAAAAGAGAAAAGAAGATGGTGACTTTCTGGTGACATATCTTTTGGCTTCAATAATTACATTTGATTTAATTTATTTGATCCCCTAGAAATGTGAATCAAAGAATGTTAAAGGAAACATTAGGCTTTAGGACATGTGACTGTAATGGGACTGATTCAAGGGATTACCAAAATCCTATTTCACAAGATTCCTTTCAAAGGAGGCACCTGGCATCTGCTTTGGTTTAAGTATCATGTAGTTAATGAACATTCCTCCATCCATCTTTCTGTTGCATTGGGAATTTCATATTTTGGGGAGTTCTGCTAGACTAGTCATCTTAGAAGCATGTTTTTGGTAAGAATTTGTAGATTTCCTGCAACTGTTGACCAATTTTTAACTTTATGTTGACTACAAATAAGAAAGATTTTTCTTACAATCAGTGCTTAACTTTTCAGTGTTATTCATGTATACGTGTATTAATGATATGTAAACTGATGTCTACAATTCACTTTCAGGAGCAGAGTAGTTGCAAACCTCGATTTTTGCAGCTTTTACTCAAGGTGAGGCTTTTTCCTTGCTTGTTTGACATTTAATTTCAGAAAATATTTTCCTAGAAAACCCGAAAACATGTATGGTTTATTTTAGAGCTATATGTGGCATTGTTGGGGAAATGTGATAATTTTGGTGTGACAAATCTATACAGTTAATATCTCAGAAAGGGATATGGTAGTGCATCACAGAATATGCCACCAACTCTTTATCACCCTTGAGTACCCCTTCAGGGAAAGCCTATTATATTTGTTAATATTTATTAACCCAGAATGGATGTGCTCCCTATCATTGAATAAGTAATAACTCCATGTGTCACTGCTCTGAGAGTTAGGGAGGAAAATTTGGTACAGCTCAGTTATACCACTACTTCCATATCCCCTAATACACAGGTTTGCCATAAGTCAAATTAATCAACTGGCATGTATTAAGTTTCTACTATGTGCCAGACACTGTGCTAAGAGTTGGGAATATAAAGAAGACAAAAAAATAGAAAAATAAACAGTCCCTGCTCTCAAAGTGCTCACAGTGTAATGGTAGAGACAGAATGTAAACAACTATATATAAACGAGATGCATATAGGATTAAATGGAAATATTCAAAAGAGGGAAGTCACAAAGATTAAAGAGGACCAGGAAATGCTCCAAGCAGAAGGTCTGTCAACAAATATTAAGTGCCTACTGTGTGCCAGTAACTGTACAAAAGATAGTCGCTTTTTTCAAGGAAGTCACAGTCACGGGGAGACAACATGCAAAAACTAAGTATAAATAAGATACAGACAGGACAAATTGGAAATAATCAGAAAAGGGAATGCATTAGCATTAAGTGGGTTTGGGAATGGCATTTTGTAGAAGGTATGACTTTAGCTGGAACTTGAAGGAAGCTGGAGAAGCCAGGAGGCAAAGACAAGGAGGAAGAGAGTATCAAGAATGGGGGACAGCCAGTGAAAATGCTAGAAGTCGGAAGATGGAGTGCCTTGGGTAAAGAAAAGCAAGGTAACCAGTGACAATGGATTTCAGAGTACATGGAGGTGGGGGCCAGTAAGGATAATATGCTAGATTGGGGAGAGATTTGAAGCAGGGAAACCAACCAGAGGGTTATTACAGTAGTTCAGGTATGAAGTGATGAGGATTTATACCAGGATGATAGCAGTGTCAGAGGAGAGAAGGGAATGTCTCTTAGAGATGTTCACATAGCCATAGCTATACAAGCCACAAATAGCATCTGTGATACCTGGGACAAGAATCACAAAAGGTCCTTGCCTTTTATTTTAAAGAAAAATTCAGTTGGAGGTAGAGGGAGGGTGGAGAACATGGACAGAGACCTCAGGTATTATGACAAAGACCTATGGAGAGATAGATAGACCCTGGGATATCTCTCTTTAAGAAGGAAACAGATATTTGGAGTGCTGAGCCATTTGGACACCCTGGGACACTGTGTAGAGCAGGAGAGAGCTAGTCTGAAAAAAAACTCATATGGTAAGTTATTATTTAATCATTCTTACCACTGGGTGCTAAGCTTAATTGTTTCTACCTATTGAAAAAAGTATTAGAGCTGTCAATATCACCTGCTCCCCCACATTTCAGGGCCCTGGAATAAAGCCCCAGCCAACTTGTTATTGGCTCTAATTTCTATGACCTTCTTCAGCGGTGTCAAAGTCAAATAGACTCAGATCCCAGTGGGTTGCATATTGACTTGGAAAACTACAAATCAACAATAGTTCTTTTGTATTGTATTTTTATTTATTGTGTTAAACATTTCCCACTTACATTTTAATGTGATTCAGGCTTTACTTTGGGAATTGTGCAGAATTTAATACCTCTGGTCTACTTTTGCTCTTCCCCCCCACCTGCTAGTCTTGATCAGGGTGAACAAAACCATTAATTTTTACATAATCTTCATTTCCTGCCATTTATGAAGCAGCATTGATTGAATTCTAATTTTTCATTGTGATGTAATAGAAAGTATTTTGTTAAGGATACTACTTAATCAAGTCTTTGGGAAGGAGGTCTCTAGAAGAGTACCCTAGGGATCTGGTTTGTTCATGGGTTTTGTTTTGTTTTTTTACCATTTTATTAATGGTTTATATATAAGGGGTAAATGAAATGCCTGTCTCCTATTTGGAGACAATAGAAATCTGGTGAAAACACAACTGACCATTGTCAGGATAGGCTAGAAGACGGGGTAAAGTATATTAGAGATAAATGTAGAATTTTACACTTAGGTTCAAAGAATCAGACTCATAAGTACAAGAGAGAAAAAGCATAGATAGCTAGAAGTTCACCTGAAAAAGATGTGGGAGACTTAGTGGTCTGCAAACTCAGTACAAGTTAACAGTGTGATATGGCAGCAAAGAAAGAAAGAACATGCTTTCTTAATTTGCATTGAGAAAGGTACAGCACTAAGAAAGTGATAGTCCTGAACGGTTCACATCTGAAGGACCATGTTCAGTTCTGGCCACCACGTCTTAAGAAAGACATTGATAAAGTGCCCAGAGGAAGGCAACCAGGTTGGTGATGAGCCTTTAGATAACACAGTATGATAACCGGTGGGAAAAGCTGAAGATGACTAGCCTAGAAGAAAAAAAGACTTAGAGGAGACATGAAAGTTACCTTCAAGTATTTTATTCACATGGAACAAGAATTTAACTTGTTATCTGAGGCCCCTAAGGGGCTAGGCGCGATTGGTGAAAAGTTTCAGAGATGAAATTTAGACTTTAGGTAAGGGAAGACTTTCTCTTTCTTTCTTCTTTTTATCTTTCTTTTTTTCTTCCTTTCTTTTTTTAGACAGGGTCTTCCCTTCTTACCCATGTTGGAAGTGCAGCAGCTACTCATAGGCCCAATCCTACTTCTGAGCTTTAACTGGCTCCATTTTTCTGACCTGATATAGTTTGCCTAAGTGAATACTTCTAACAGAGCTATACCAAAATGGGACTGGTTGCCTTGAGAGATACTAGATTCCTCCTAAGTAGAGGGCTTCAAGCAAATGCCATGTGAACACTTGTCTGGTATGTGGTGAAGGCTCTCCTTATTCTAGTATAGATTGGACTCAATGCCACCCAAAGTCCTTTTCAGTTCTTAGATTCTTTATTTCAGAGAATGGCTTTAAATATTGTAAGATTTTATTGTTAATTCTATTGTGGTAGAAGTTAGACAACCAAGGAGGTCAGTTAAAGTTTATTAGATAAGTTGTTCCCAAGCTATTTTAATAATCTAAACCACAAACTATTTTCTCTCTTTTTATGCAGCCGTGTTAACCCACATAATTCCATTTACAAACAATACTGCCCTTTATGAAGCAAGCAAAACACCAGAACAAACGGTGGTAATCCATAGAAAGTTAACTATTCTAGTGTTCGATTCATTATGATGACAGAACCTTAAAACACTGAAGCTTGCCAACTCAGGCCTATTTCCCCCCCTATTCCAGTGTGTTAAGCATAGTATACTTGAATTTGAGAAGTGATCAACCAAGGTGTTGGAGAAAAGTCAGGTGATCCAGTACCTCTGTGGACAGAAGGGAAGGAGTGAATCACATTTTTAAAAGTCCAAATGAAGGTGAATAAATTATAGGTAGATTAGAAAGTCAAACCTTAAACTAAACTTCATATTTCATGGCAATAAGCTGTAAAACCATGAGGGCAATCCTAAGTCACAGAGAAAATAAATTTATATTCTCTGGAGAAAGTGTTTTCCTAGATGAAAACTGAGAGGTAGTCAGTAACAGATACACTAAATATCATCAACCAGTGATAGATTTTGGAATTTATTTTTCAGAAAGTCCAGAAAGGAGATTATCAGCCTGAGATGATTTCCAATAAAAAGACCACAAGGTAGGTCCACTTTATAGCCTTAGCAATAGCTCTGATTTTGTTACAGACGTGATAAAATTATCTTCTGCTGTTTTATTCCTCTTCATCTTATGCATTTTGTTGTTGTTCAGTCATTTTCAGTCATGTCCGACTCTTTGTGACCCCATTTGTGGTTTTCTTGGCAGAGATGCTGGAGTGTTTTGCCATTTCCTTCTCCAGCTCGCTGAACACATGAGAAACTGAGGCACATAGGGCTAAGTGGCTTGCCCAGGGTCACAAGGCTAGTAATTGTCTGAGGCCATATTTGCACTCAGGACGATGAGTCTTCCTGATTTCAGGCCTGACACTCTACCAACTGCTCCACCTAGCTGCCTTATCTTTTAGATAGACAGATAGATAGATAGATACATACATACATACATACATATGTAGATATAGAGAGATATATCTATATCATATATATCATATATAATTTTATATATCTATTATAGGAATGTGATTACAATAAATAAAATATGAGGTCTTTATATTTGAGGAAATTTTCCCAAATATGCTCCAAATTTATGTTCGGACCCAGTCTACTAGTCTCTGGGGACAACTAATTTGAGAAGATTGAATTACCAATTTTTCCAATGTAAAACTGACCTCTGTCCTTGGGAAAACATGCTTTTAAAATGTTAGAATGGTTTTTCCATGTATATTTACATCCTTCTCCTTAATAGTTTGGAAAATCTCATTAAGTTAGAAGGAAAAACATAGAAAACCCATAGGGCTCAGCATGAAAATTTTCCAAATGACAGTGGTTTGCTTTTCATTCTTCTCTCTGTTAAGTCCTTCCCTTTTCATTCAGGGTCTGAACCCACAGTGCTTGCCAACTGGTAACAGAATCTGCTTTATTCAGTTCTTCTACTGCTGACACCCAGAACAAAATTCTATGATTCTATAATAGAGCCCAACTTTATCTTTATGTTGATGGGAATTTGTACAAAATGTCAGAGCTGCTTGTGGTGCATACCAACTGGATTTTGTTACTACAAACAGAACAGAATGTCCCTTCACTGAGAAAGTACGTGTTTTCTGTGGCAGGAATCTCATTTCATGAGTTCCCTAACTTCTCGCTGCATAATAGAATGACACGATGTCACACCAAAATCACAGTTCAGGTACAACTCAAAAATATTTTCTCAAATAGGATAGTTGATAGCAAAAGTTAACCCCTTAACACTAGATGACTTTGCCATTGGGTATAAGAAGTTTGATGTGGATATATTCATTTCTCTCCCTTTTGTATCCATGTCATTCCTTGTGGAGAAGATAACGTACACATTCTTGCAGGCTAAGTGTTATGCTTATATTTTTTAAACTTTATGAAATTACAAGAGGCAGAGTGTAATAGTGCTTTGAACTCTGGACATCCAGGCAAGTTCTGCCAAATCATACCAAATGATCAATTAGTTATGTGACTATGGGCAAGTCACTTAACCTCTTAAGCCCCAAGCTCTCACACTAATATAATTAATATCTTCTGTACCTGAGGCAGCTAGGTAGCTAGTGGATAGAAGACTAGGCCTGAACTTAGGAAAACCTGAATTCAAAGTCAGCCTCAGACACTTCCTGGCTCTATGACTCTTAGCAAATCACTTAACCTCTGTCTGCCTCAGTTTCCTTAACTGTAAAATAGAGAAAATAATATCCCTTCCACTCACAGTTATTGTGAGGATTAAATGAGATAATATTTATAAAAGGTTAAGCACATTGCCTGGCACTTAATTAATGCCTATTTTCTTCCTTCATTTTATGGATTTCAATATCTGGGGGAAATTAACATAGTTTTGTTCATATGATATGTATAAGGGGCCTAAGAAATCACCTAATGACTATTTGATCTATTTTATATCATGTGGACACTTAGAAAAATACAACATGCTTGTATACATGTATAAGAATGTATGTGTGTATGTGTGTGTATATGTATGAATTAAAATAATTTCTCATGTTTATCATGTGCCAAGTACTAAGAACTGGGGATACAAATTTAAAAGCAAAGACAGTCCCTGCCTTCATAGAATATATATTTTAATAGGGGAGACAATATGTTTAGGGTAACATTGGCCAGAGAGTGATATTTTAGAGTGGAAATTTAAAGGGTTAGGGAGTGAAGACATAAGGGAATATTAGACTGGCACATCTTTTTAGGAGTAATGAAAGAGTTGATTTGGCATGCACTCACATGTAAATCATACTACTATGCATAATTTATATTTATGATTATAAACATTGTATGTTTGGACATATAATATCTATAATAATACATATTATGCATAATCTAATATGGGTCTATCTACATAATTCATTTCCTGGATTTCTAACCAGCTGCCATGTTGCATGGTCCAGAAACCAAGTCCTGGGAACTTAACATACACATATACATATTACATATTTATATATAATAATAAATTAAAGCAGGTCCCTCCTAGATAAACTATGAACCAAATTAAGTGAAATCTACAAAAAGAAAAAGAAGGCAAAAGATAAAATTCATTTGATCACATAATAGCCCTTCACCTGGCCATTAATGTTGAGAGTCTTCGGGACACAAATTCTACTCTTCTCCAATTGTGTTGCAAACACTTCTACACTCTTAGCTTGGTTGAATTTCTGCTGTCCTCTGAGACAAAATTCTATCCAAAAGATTCAAACTATTTCTGACCTTAAGTCTAGCATTTAGGCTACAGAGAATACATCTTGAACACAAGAAACGCATCACCAGGAGAAGAGCCTGTAGTTGGCATGAACGTCTCTGAAATCTAGCCTGACCTGTCATCATATCATCCAACTCCAGTCATGGAACTTAATGTTGCAAAAACATCATTAGTCAAATTCCATTATTGAAATTGGGCACTACAGCCCAAATTCCCATTTAAAGAAAAGACTTATAAACCCTAGCTAATGGCCAGCTTGCTCTAAACATAATTTGCACCAGAATCTATATGTTAATAACAAATAATTTGCCCAATCCCTTAGCCTTTGTTTTAAAGAGAACTGGACCTGTAGCTATTGTCATACCACTTCTCTGACTATATGCGCTTGATAATAGAATAAGATCCCGGACTTTAAGCCATTAATTTCCTGCTTCATGGATTATTCAATTATTGTGGTTTTGCCAGCCTCTTTCTAACATAGAAGCACAAGTCTCAAGAAAAGAATGGAGCTAATTGTACATTTCATTAAACGAAAGGTATTCTGTCTTGGGTTCCCTCTTCTCCTCCCTTATTTGTGTGCCTGACTTCTGGTCTCAGGTAAATATTTATTAATATTAGCAACTCTTCTTCCTGCATGTCAAACAGTATTGGGATACAGGCTTAGTTATCAGGATAGGTCCTCTTCTTTGAATTGATGACAGTGTCACATGGGAGAAACCAAAGTGACAAAGTTCCACCATATTCACTGTATTTGTTAATATCTTCTAACAGTCTCTGGACACAGTGTCAGGACTTTCAAAAAGTTCTTAACTATTGTAAAGGTCTCCCATTGATATGTCAAGAAAGTAAATAGCTTCTTCAGTCAGGTCTTGGATTGCTAGTGTTTGAAGTTACAGGAACCAGAACTTTTTTGGATGTTTTCTCCTTTCTGGAACATGGCTACTTTTCTGAGTATTATGGATATTTGGGAACATGAACCTAGGAAAAAGAGCTCTCAAGTTTGAGGAAATCTTGAGAGGTCACCTAATCCATCTTCTTGTCTTCTAGAAGGAATTAAAGAATTAATCCTTTTTTTAAAAAAAAATCCCCATTGGTAAAATATTGTAGGCATTTCTAGTAATGGAGATCAATAGGTAGGAATTTCTACCTTCTAACCCACCTAAATGAAGAGATACAGCAATTTCACATAGCCACCTACTTTAGAACACAGCTACCTTTAGTAACAAGAAAGTCTTTTCTGGACTTCCTACACAAGGATTTCCCTCAACACATTGGGTTACCCCTCTGTGTTGAACTTTGGCTAATACATAAGCACTATCTCCAAACTATCTTTCCTGAATGATTTGATATTTCTCACCCTTCATGCTATAGCTTATAGCCTAAATAGTCTACTTTCTATTCTCCATACATAATTTTCTATCTATAGTTTCCATGCCTTTTCATAAACTGTTTATGTCCAGTGTTTTACTACTTGTGGCTGTCAGCAAATCAGCTAACCTGTCTGGACTTCTGTTTCTTCATCTTTAAAATGAAAAAAATTAGACTAGATGATTTCTAAGGTACCTTCTGCATCTAGATTTAAGATCCTCTAATTTGAGCAGAGGAATGACCTGACCACACCTAAGCTTAAGGAACATTACCCTGATAGCGTTATTAAGGAATATTGGAATATTGGAGAGAAGAGTGTAAATAAATGGGAAGACCTGTTAAGAGGCCAATATGTTAGTGAAAGTGGGTAAAAATGTTGGAGTGAATTATTAACCAAACAAGAGAGAGAAGGAATTATAAAGGAAAAGATAGACAATTTTGATTATGTGACATTGAAAAGCTGTTGTATGAACAAAATCAATATATCTAAAGTAAGGAAATGGTAAACCCGGTTAAAAAAAGCTTTGTGTCAAATATATCTGATAAGGTTATGATATCTAAAATACATGGACAATTGACAGAAAGATAGAAGGCCAGAAGTCACCATTTCCTTTCTCCCCCCACCCAGAGACATCATTGTTGTCTTTACATACTTAAAGCGCTATCATTTGAAAAAGAGTAGACTTGCTCTACATTTCTCTAGAGAACAGAAGTATTAACAGTGAGGAGAAGTCACAGGAAGGTAGAGTTTAGCTCCCTGTAAAGAAAAACTTTCCAACAATTAGAGCATACCAACATTGGAGCCTTCTACCTTTCAAAGTAGGCACCTCCCCCCACTCCCCCCCATCATTTGAAGAGTCTTGTTAGAAATGCTACAGCAGGGATTCTAAAGTTACTTCCTAAGTAAGTCCTCAGGACTCCTAAAGTTACTTCCCTCTAAGAGAATGAAAATTTAATTCAATTTAGAACTAAGGCTTATTGTGTACCTACTAAGTGCAAAACATTGCGTGAGGTACAAAAAAAAGTTCCAAAATGTTTTACTATCACCCTGCAGCAGCAGGAAAAGTCCTGCTAACTGGGAGTGTTATTTTTCCAGCTCCTATACTCTGCAGCTGTTCTTTTCTAGGGAACAGGGAAAAATCCTGTTCTCTCCCCTGCCCCCCAAACACAGACCATCTTGTTATTTACACCAACAACAAACAATTCTTTGTTTGTTCCACTCTGAAAGAACACAGCAAAATATCTCCACATTACCCAGGAGAGGCATTGCTGCGTATGTTTTCCAAGGCTGAAAGTAGCTTCCCAGAATCCTCTGTAAATATCTTCAAGATGTGAATGTGGTCTTTTGCAAGAACTGATCTTTTGCTGTGGGTTAGATTTCTGGCTTTGATACAACCAGCAGAAATACTCTTTTCTAAGAAACCATGGAGGTAGGTTTTCAAAGGGTGCCATCTTCTGGTCTGATTTTTTAAAGCCAACTCAAGGTGCTGAGTTTGTTTCCATTAGTGAATTTAACTTTCCTTTCAACCTAAAACAACCATTAAAAACAAACAAAAACCTTGTTACTTTCTTGAAGCCACTCAGGTGGCTGGGATATATCTCAGTCTGTCTCAGACCTCTAATTTAGCAGGTTCAGTCTCAAATTGCATCCTAGCTGTGGAACTATGTAAAAGTTCAATCTTTATTTACTGAAAGAGTAGCTTTTAGAAACCCTTCTTCTGCCATAGCAGTGAAATGATGAAATCAGAACTGATTACTTCCCCCTCCAAGAAATGCTTTGTTGTCAACCTCGTTAGACATACGGAAACCAAGTGATTTTTAGTCCTCTGAATATAGTCACAGTTAATTTACTCCTAAAATGTACAGCTTTCTCTAGCCCAAAGCCCTTTTTAATATCCCCATAATGTTTTAGCATTGAACAAATTATATTTATAAAGTAAGACACTCTCCTCCAAAAAAAACGTTCTTAATCTGGGGTCCAAGGGCCCCCAAGAGGCCTAGGGATAGATTTTAGGAGGTCCAGAAACTTGGGTGGGAAAAATTATTTACATCTTTATTTTAACTGCCTTTTGGTTTTCTTTGTAATTTTATGTATATTATTTTGTGCATTTAAAATATTCTTCTAAGAAGGGTTAGTCAGACTGTCCAAGTGGTCCAGAAATAAAAAAAAAGATTACAAATCCCTGCTCTAGATGCTGGTTATGTTCTAAGATTCTATTCCTGTAATCCTTATAGCTATCTCTAGAAGGACAGACATGTCTGCTGGAGTAGCTTAGACTCAACAAGTGAGCCCATTTTGCCTAATTTCAAAGAGGTAATAAACTCCACACTTGAATATGTTTTATCTATTAAAAAATACTTAATCAAAAATAGCAGGATAACTTAGTTATCTCCTTTCTGTGAGATTAGTGCTTAAAAGTTTGAGTGTATCCATGAACTCATCAGTATGAGTACTTTATTCACTGATACAGATGAAAACACCCCCTAACCTTCTCATCCTATATGATTCTTATTACTATGTTTTAGCAAAAACTCCCAAGAGAAGCTTACTCTATGTGCTAAAAGCCTTCCTCTTGATTCTTTTAATATTTCAGCAGTGTAAGATTAGCAAAAAGTTGTTCATCTAGTAGCATTAGTAATGATAAGAACAATAGTAATAATAATAAAAGCTTTAACCCATCATCCATGGAAGGTTTGGTGGGGGAGATGAAAAGAGCAATAATACTGATTTCATGCGGCCTAAGATGACTATAGTAGTTATGAAGGCTTTACAGAATCTGAAACTTTGGCCATTTGTGCTCTGGTGATGCTACTGGTTGTGATAACATCTTAGTCAGTATGATGCAACTATTTCTAAAAGTCAAAGAAGCAGAGTGACACAAGCTTGCATGCTGATCCTACTCTAAACTGTCAAGATGATTATTTTGACAGAGTATAGCTACCCTATGTTCTGGTACAACAAAAACAAGTAAGGATATATTGGGACAAATCAAAAATACTAACTCCCCACCTGCTAGAAAAGCTGCAGTAAAGATAGCACTAACTACTAAAGCAGGCAAAGTACATGTATACTTGAAACGGACTGAAGACCTGAAAACCTATATTATATGCTTGTGCCACATCCTAGTTCTACATCCTACAGATGTTCCCTATTATAGGCAGAGTTCCATTTTGCTTTTTATCACTGTCACCCCCAGCTTCAAGTCACACAACATTATATTGCTGACCAGGGCAATAACTACATCGCTAAGCCTATATCAGATGGAATAAGATATGAAATGGATGAGCTACTAGAAATTGAAAAGAACCTGAAATTATTGAAACAATGCAAATGCCAGGAACTGTACCTAATAACAACACAGAGGACAAAAGCAGTGCCATTTAATGATTTTGAAAAGGAAATGGGAATACTTCTTGAAACCAGAAAAGATGGTGGAGTAGGAAGAAACAGTACAACCCAACTGCTTCCATAGCTACTCTAACAAAGATCTAAGAAGATCCAAAGATTGAGAAGCAGTCAGGAAGTCTAAAGAGAAAACACAATGTGACATTTTTTCCAGCCCAAGGTCATGAATTCAACCTACAGGAAATCAAAATAGGATATGTGGAACAAGGGTGGGCTTGGAGCACTTTTTTGCTTTGGTCTCAGAATGGGAGAAAGGTTTTAGACACCAGTTTTAGACCAGGTCTAGGCCAGCAGCACTTTGTCTCTGACTAGAGTTGGATCATGGACTCTTTCTCTGGGTTAAAACTAGGGATAAGTCATGCTACTTTGTTGTACTGACCTCAGAGTCAATTCTAATTTAGTCCTTGGGCTCAGACCAAGAGTAGGCCAGAAGCTCTGTTGCTCTGAATTTATAGAGTCCTTTAGCTAACTGATAGGGGACAGCCAACTGCTGTCTACTGAAGTTCCACCCAAAGGCATATATACAGTTGTGTTGTCTAGATCCAAACCTAAATCCAAGAGCCTAAAAAGGGAAGGAAAATAAACTATGCCCTAGATCAGACTGCTTAGGACTCATGTAAAGTCTGTACGTCCCTGGCCCAAGCTGCCCCTTCAATCTTTGAAAAAGGCAGCATGAAATAATCAGAGAAAGCAGGAGTAAGATGCTATAGAATACAAATCAGTACCAAACATGGCCTGACATGTCTCCAGAAATGAATAAACACGAAGCTTAATCTGGGAAGTAAGGCTGAAGAATGAGTAAAGAAATCAAAAAAATGGATTCACAAAATAAGGTTATTATGGTGCCAGGGACACTGAAGACACAAACATAAGAAGGAGAATAATTTACATATAAATATAAATATATACATATATATATGAATATAATCTCAAAAACATAACTTGACCACAAAACCAATTAGAATTTCTAAAAGAAATCAAGAAAGACTTTTCCTTTAAATGAATTTAAACTGATATTATAAATGGAATGAGAGCGCTATAGGAAAAAAATAGGAAAAAAATAGAAAAAAATGAGTACAATAGAGGAAAGACTTGGAAGGAGAATAAGCAGGTTAGCACAAGAGGTACAAAACCTTACCAAAGTAATAAATTCCTAAAAAATTAGAATGGACTAAACAAAAATGAACAACTCCATGATATAACAAAAATATTAAAACAAAGACAAAATTGAAAAAATAGAAGAAAATATCAAATTTATTTTTAATTTATTTTTTATTATTTTTATTTTCCCAATTACATGAAAAACAAATTTTAATATTTAATTTTTAAAATTTTTTGTTCCAAATTCTCTCTCTCCTTCTCTGCCCTTCCCCCTCATTGAGAAGACAAGAAATTTTATATAGGTTATATACATGCAGTCATGCTAAGCATATTTCTATATCAGTCATGCTGCAAAAGAAAAAAGAAAGAAAGAAGGAAGGAAGGAAGGAAGGAAGGAAGGAAGGAAGGAAGGAAGGAAGGAA
>NW_020954579.1:23935511-23987846 GCF_900497805.2 Vombatus ursinus
GAAGGAAGGAAGGAAGGAAGGAAGGAAGGAAGGAAGGAAGGAAGGAAAGAAGGAAAAAAAAGTTTTAAAAAGTGTACTTTAATCTGCATTCAGAACCCATCAATTCTTTCTCTGGAGGTGGATAGCATATGTCCTCCAGAACTGTCTTGAATCATTGTATTGGTAAGAATAGCAAGTCATTCACAGTTGAACATCACAATATTGATGTTACTATGTACAATGTTCTCCTCGTTCTGCTCACTTCACTCAGCATCAGTTCATATTAGTCTTTTCAGGTTTATCTAAGAGCATCCTGCTCATCATTTCTTATAGAATAATAGCATTCCCTCACAATCATATACCACAGCTTGTTCAGTCATTCCCCAATTGATGGGCATTTTCTCAATTGCCATTTCTTTGCCACAACTAAAAGAGCTGCTATAATTTTTGTACATATGTACTTTTTCTTTTTGTTTTATATCTATTTGGGATACAGACCTAGTAGTGGTATTGCTAGATTAAAGGGTATGCATGATTTTATAGCCCTTAGGGTATAGTTTCAAATTGCTCTCCAGAATGGTTGAATCAGTTCACAACTCCACCAACAGTGCCCCAATTTTCCCACATCTCCTCCAACATTTGTCATTTTCCTTTTGTGTCATATGATAAGTGCTACCTTAGAGGTGTTTTAGTTGGCATTTCTCTCATCAGTACTGATTCATATTACTAAAGATAGTTTTGATTACTTCATATGAAAACTATCTGTTCATATCTATTGACTATCTATTAATTAGGAAGTGGCTCTTATTTTTATAAATTTGACTCAGTTCTCTAAATATTTGAAAAATTAAGCCTTTATGAGAAAAACTTACTATAAAAATTTTTTACAGTTATGATTACTGTGTATTTCCCTCTATCGTATTTCCCCCCTTTTATACTGCTCTCTCTCTCTCTCTCTCTCTCTCTCTCTCTCCTTTTACCCTGTCCATCTTCAAAAGTATTTGGCTTCTGACTACTGCCTCCTCCAATCTGCCCTCCCTTCTATCAGCACCCCCCACTGCCTTCTCTTATCCCCTTCTCCTCCTATTTTCCTGTAGGGTAAGATAGATTTCTATACCCAATTGAGTGTGTGTGTTATTGCCTCTTTGAGTCAATTCCAATTACAGTAAGGTTAAAGTGCTCTCTTCTCCACTTCCCCCATCTTCCTCTCCATTGTAAAAGTTTTCCCTTGTGTGCCACTTTTACATGAGATAATTTACCCCATTCTACCTCTCCCTTCCCCCTTCTTCCAGTGGATTCCTCTTTTTTACCCCTTCATTTCAACCCATCATGTTCAACTCACAGATATGCCCTTTGTCTATGTATACTCCTTCTAACTGCCCTAATAATGATAAACTTCTTAGGAGTTGCACATTCATCTTCCCATGTAATAATGCAAACAGTTTAACCTAATTAAGACCCTTATGATTTCTCCTGCCTGTTTACCTTTTTATCCTTCTCTTGAGTCTTGTATTTGAAAGTCAGATTTTCTATTCAGCTGTAGTTTTTTCATCAGGAATGCTTGAAAGTCCTCTATTTCATTAAATATCCATTTTTACCCTGAAGGATTATATTCAGTTTTGCTGGGTAGATGATTCTTGGTTGTAATCCTAGCTCCTTTGCCCTCCAGAATATCATATTCCAAGCCCCATGATCCTTTAATGTGAAAGCTGCAAAATTTTCTATGATTCTGACTGTGGCTTCATGATATTTGAATTGTTTCTTTCTGGTTGTTGCAATATTTTCTGCTTGACCTGGGAGCTCTGGAATATGGTGATAATATACCTGGGAGTTTTCATTTGGGATATCTATGTTTTTTTTTCAATTTCTATTTTACCTTCTGATTCTAGAGTATCAGGGCAGTTTTTCTTAATAATTGCTTGAAAGATTACATCTAAGCTCTTTTTTTAATTATGTCTTTCAGGTAGTCCCATAATTCTTTAATGATCTATCCTTGATCTATTTACTAAGTCAGTTGTTTTTCCAATGAGATATTTCACATTTTATTCTATTTTTTGCATTTAATTTTATTGTTTCTTGATGTCCCATGGAATCATTAGTTCTTACTTGCCCAATTCTAAATTTTAAGGCATGATTTTTCTTCAGTGAGCTTTTGTACCTCCTTTTCCATTTGGCCAATTGTACTTTTTAAAGAGTTCTTTTTTTCAGTGAATATTTGTATATATTTTTTCCAGTTGGCCAATTCTACTTTTTAAGGAGTTCTTCTCTTCAGTGGATTTTTGTGCCTCTTTTATCATTTGGCCTATTCTGGTTTTTTGAGGTATTATTTTCTTCAGTATCTTTTTGTGTCTCCTTTACCAAACTGGTACATCTTTTTCATAATTTTCTTGTATCACTCTCATTTCTTTTCCCAAGTTTTCCTCTGTCATATTTGATTTTTAGAAGGCCTTTTGAGCTCTTTCAGAAATTCTTTCTGGGCCTGAGATTAATTTACATTTTTCTTTGAGGCTTTGGATGTAGCAGTTTTGATTTAGTTGTCTTCTTCTCAGTTTGTGTTTTGATCTTCCCTGTTACCATAGTAACTTTCTACGGTCAGGTTCTCTTTTTTGTTGTTTGTTCATTTTTCCAGGCTATTTCTTGACTTTCTTTATGTTAAAGTTGGGTTCTGCTTCTGGTGTGAAGCAAGCAAGTGTCAGGGTTTTTTGTGCATCTGTTTTCAGAGCTAGTTCTCAAGACTTGTAAATTTTCAGTTCTTCTAAGGTGGTATGATCTAAGGAAAAATGTATTTACTATTCTCTTGGCCTGTGTTCTGGTCTGTGAGTAACCACAATCTTTCTTTTCCACCCTGGAACTGTGGTGAGGGTCCCTATTTCCCTGTGGCTGAAAGTTTTGGTGTTCTAGAGCTCCTCCTTGTCCTCAAACTGCAACGCAGATTCACATGTGGGCAATGCAACAGAGTATTGCCCTCAGTGTCAACAAAGGGTTCCATGTAATCTTGTTCTGACCAGTTGTCTGAGTCCCTTACCATCTGTGGACTGAGAGCTCCAGAAGCTGCTACTGCCAATTCAGTTGCCCCCAAGACCTGTTGCTGGCCTGACAAGGCATGACCTGCTGTCTTGATGGCTCACAGCATAGCACCTAGCCTCAAGGAACCTTACTAAGAGAATATAATAGAGTCACACATAAGTAAATATGGAATACACAGAATACACACAGTGAAAGGGGGTCACTAAAGATTGAGGCAATCACAAGAAGCCCCTTGAACAGTATGGCTCTTGAGGTAAACCTTGGTAAGAGTTAGAATAAAGATAAAGAACATTCCATGTATAAAGTCAGCCTATGCAAGGATAATTAGGTGGAAAATGGAGCCTTTCAGTGTTCTTCATTCACCTAGGTCACTTTCCTGTCTTTATAGTGTGTATATGTCAACAGCAAAGACTAATTGCTTGGTGGTATTTTTCAGCTATTTTTGGAAAGCCTCCATCACCCTGCATACAGGAACAATAAGCAGATCAGTTTGGGTAGAGAGTAGAGAGTGAATAGGTTATAAGTGTATAATCAGCCTAGCAAGTCATAATTAGCTAGGATGTGACTCCTAACTGGAGTTATATTGTGGAAGGCTTTAAATTCCACAGAAAGATTTCTTTTTTTTTATTATTAAAGCAATGAGGAGCCACTAAATTTTCTTGAGAAAACATTTGACATAGTCATATCTGTGTTTTAGAAATACAAATTGGCTGTTTGAAGGATGGATGTAAATTCGAATACTGTTTTATTAGTCCAGGTACCTAGACTAAATGGTGCCTAAAATGGACTTTTGTGGTGATGTTGTGAGTAAAGAGAAGGGAATGTATGCAAGAGACACTGAGGGGGTAGAACAAACAAGACTCAGCAGCTGATTAGATAGGGGGATCACTGAGAATGAAGGGTTAAGAATATTTCCTTAGTTGTGAAAGTGGATGAACTCTTGACAAAAATAGGAATATTAGAATTATAGGTGAGTGTTAAGGAAAAAGATGAGCTCTATTTTGGACTCACTGACTTTGATAAACCTATGAAACATCCTGATGGAGATGTTCAGAAGACTGTTATAGGATTGAAGCTCATGGAAGTGATGAGAGATGTTCATGCACATTTGGTCACCTTCTATATAAAGATGAGAGTTGAATCCATGGGAACTGATGAAAGCACAAGGTCAAAGTAGAGAGAGAATAAGAGAGAACCCTGGGTTACATCCATACATGGGAGATGGTGGATGATAAATTGATAAACTATATCATGTAGGAAGACCCATAATAGAACAATGCCATGGAAACCCAGGGAAGAGAGAGTATGCAGAAAGAAAGGATGGTCAGCTGTGTCATATGCTACAGAAAAGTCAAGACAGAGAAGAAGTGAGAAAAGGCTTCTGTATCTAGGAATAAAGAAAGCAAAGGTAACTTAGAGCAGTTTAAATGGTGGGCACAGAAGCCAGCTTACAAAGGGGTCAAGAGGTGAGAAAGTTTAAGCAATAAATATAGACATCTGTTTCTAGGAGTTAGAACATGAAGAGGAGGAGAATTACAGGACAAGACCTTAAAGGGATAGTTGGGTCATGTGAAGCTGTTCCAGATAGGTAAAATTTGCTTGTAGAAAGCAAGAAAGGAACTGGTGGATAAAAAAGGTTAAAATTAGAGAGTTGGGGGAACAATAAAATGGGCAAAATGCCAGAGAAGAAGGGAGAAGTGGTGCTCAGGGCACAAGCAGAGTAGTTGGCATTGGCAAGGAGATCTATCATTCTGTGAGACTGAGGCAAGAGAAGTGAATGGACGATGATGATGAAGTGAATTAAAGGGTGAAATTAATGGGATGAGGGAGCTCAGACAGATAGCCTCAGTTTTTTTTTTCTATAAAGTATGGATGCAGTCCTCTGCTGAGAAGGTGTATGGAGGTAGGGCACAGGTGACTTGAGAATAGAGGGTTTGGAACAGCCACTGTGAGGAAAACTAGAGTTGGTGAAGAAGGAGTAAAAACTGTCATGTGAATGCCCACATAAGATTAGAGAAAAGGGTTGTTGTGTGGCTCAAATAAGATACTTCATAAACATTAAAGTGATGTGAGAATGTCAGTTATTACTAAGGAACCTCAGACTTCTTTGGTGCTTTTCTATTCACCTGCCCCAACCAATTTTTCAAATCTGGACAATTGTTTTCTGTTTCTGTTTTCCTATAAACTGCAAAGATCAAACACATCTGCAGGAAAGGAATAAAGATAGTTTCCTCTGCCTTCTGAGTATACTTAATTATAAATTGTCCTTAGTTCCTTTTCACTTGACTCCAACCTCCCATAGAGAACAATTTTGTCCACAGTTGTAGATTGCCACTTGAAGCTTAATGGGACTGTGATTATTCGGGGAGTTTGCTTCTGTCATTTAGAGATTCTTAATTAGGTGTTTGACAATACACTAAAGGTCATCACTGATGTCTGAACTCAGTCTCTTAGGTACCATGTGAAAATTGGAAGCCTCCTTTCAGATAAGGAGTGCTTGAATTCATCTCTGCTACCATGTACCCCAGTCAATACAGCCTTATTAATGAAGATACAGTTTCACCCATGAAGTGTTCATTACAGCAGAGTCCAAGGTAAATTGTCACTGTCTTCATTTCATTCTAGAATGAAATTCTTGTCCATATTCTCCCCAAATCCGTTTTGATTCAGTTATGAAAAAATTCAAATTAGTAAAGAGAAAGGAATGCATGTAAGAGACACCAAGGAGGCAGAATAGACAAGAATTGTTGACATGAACAGAAAGGAATCCAAGAGTCATTTCTATGGCATTTCAATTCAAAGAACAGGTAAAATTACTGTTACAAAGAAAAATAAAACTTGTTGGTTGAATGGATGAATGAATGAATGAATATATGCATGAATGAACGAATGAATGAATGAATCAATCAATAAATGAAGATACAGGAATCAACAGTTGAGGCTAACATCTGATTTTATCCAAAGCAGTCATGAGTGGATAAGGCTTAAAAATCAAAGAAATCTCAGAAGAAAATGAAAAGAGCCAAGAGAATAATGAAGAGGAAAAAACTAGTGTCACATCTTAGATTCTATATGAGAAAGAATCAGCAGCAGTGTTTTAAATCATTTGTTGTTCAGTTGTTTCAGTTGTGTCTGACTCTTCGTGACCCCATTTGGAATTTTCTTGGCAAAGATATTGGAATAGTTTGCCACTTCCTTTTCCAGTTCATTTGATTGATGAGGAATTGAGGCAGATGGATTAAGTGACTTGCCCAGGGTCACACAGGTAGTAAGTGTCTGAGGCCAGATTTGAACTCATAAAGATGAGTTTTCCCGACTCCAGGTCCAGCACTCTATCCACAGCGATGCCTAGCTGTCAATAGTACTGCTCTGCTACAAGCTAAGTGCTCTTCCTTTTTCTTTTTTCTTTTTAGCTTCAAAATTGTTTTTTAAGTTTATTTTCATTTTTTTAATTATGAACTTTATAAGCAACAAAAAATATGAACATTTCCTAATACAAAAAAAGAACAGAAAAGGGAAATTGTATATGACATTGTGACTGTTGTATATAGCTTGTTTTAAAAATAAATATTCATTTTTTACACAATAGTTCTAATACTACTGTCTCCTGAAGTTTTGTTTTCTACCATGCATTTTTAAATGTTTCATAGGTGCTTTTCCCCTTCTTTATTTTTTGACATTATTACCACTATGCCCTAACTATCACAATAATTCTCCATGACTTCAAAATAACAAAAACTCACCCTTTAAAAAAATAAATGCAGTCAATCAAAACAAATCACATATTGTTCCTTTCTGAAAATGCCCAACTTAAAACATATTCAATTTTTTCTAGAAGTTTTTCTGAGTCTTTTCCTTAGTAGATGCAATTCTTGGGTTTATGAAATGTGGTAACGTTTGATTACTTCTGGTATCATACACACATTTTGTTCCTTTGACCAACTCTTCTATTTTTAAACAAGTGCCAAATAGTTTCAATGATTACTTCATCTAATTTGAGATCCTGTGCTTATAGGCCCCTTCCTTACCCCTTTTTTTCATTATTTTTCTTGAGATTATTCACCCTTTATTTCTCCAAATGAGTTTAGTTAGTATTGTGTTTAGTTGTATAAAATAACCTTTTGGTACTTTGATTGGTATAGCACTGAACTTATCAAATAATATAGGTAGTATTTTAATTTTATGATATTAGTACATTCCAGTCATAAACAATTAATATCTCTCTATTTACAACTGTATTTTTTTCTGCAAAAACTTTTCTGTAGCTATATTTATATAATTCCAGTGTGGGTCTTTTTAGGTAGATTCCTAGATATTTTATATATTCTATGGTCATTGTGGAAGAAATTTTTTCCTACCTCTTTCGTATTTGCTGCTGGGTTGTTTTGGTAGCATACAAAGAAACTGATGGCTTGTGTGTGTTTATTTTAAATCCTCATATCTTACTAAAGTTATTAATTGCTTCAATTAATTTTAATTGAATACCTAGGGTTCACCAAATAATACATCATATCATCTGTAAAACATGATCATTGTATTTCCTCTTTATTTATGATTATTCCCTCGATTTCTTTCTCTTATATTGTTATAGCTAGCATTTCCAGAACTATATCAAATATAACGATGACAATGGGCATTTTTCCTTTACCCTAGATGTCATTTGAAAACCGTGTGTATGCTGGAAAATGTTTAAAAAACCATCTCTCTGAAACAAATGAACAAAAAAAGTACATGCCATGCCTTTAAGTTTAATCTTTACTATTAACATTTTCTTCATCACTTTCTTAACTATAGGAAATCAAACACAGGCTTTGCTAATTCCCAAAATATAAATACTAATTTCAAAAATTTAACAATTAGCTTTAACAAGTCAGTATGAGCTGACTCTAGCATACCACTACCTATAGCATTTGCTCATTACAGATCATATTAGCACTCCATGTTAAATAGATACTGTTTATAATGTCAATTATTTTATTAGTCTGTATATTTTATGTTTTGCAAATATTAATCCATTTCATTTTCCATTTTTCTTGGCATATAAATAGACAAAACAGTTTCTGAAAATGTCCTCAAAGAAAATGACAAAAATGAGATCACATACCAAAACTTTTATTTCCTCTTAATTTCTTGTGAGTTCTCTTCTTTGGTTTTATCCCAGAAGTTTCAGAATGTTATCATATTGTCATTTTTCTTTGATGAGATTATCATTGTTTATATGATTTGTTCTTAGATCTATCAATTATTTAGTATTAAATCAGTTAATATTTAAATTTTGGATTCTTCTTGTCATTGAATGCCCTTGACCAATTATAATTTTTATTGTTGTGGCTTGCAAAGGATAAAATCAATATTTTTGTCCTTCTGAATTTGTTTGAGGTTTTTAGACCCTAGCACATAGTTAATTTTTATAAAAGTACCATCATGCACAGTAGATGATAGATAAATAGACATGCGGACAGATGGATGATATAATATATAGATATGTATATTCCTTTCTATTCCCAGTCAGTAGTCACCAGAGAGGTTTTGTATTTTCTAAAAATGCTTTTCATGTAGCTTAACTTCTTTCTTATTTATCTTTTTTGTTAAATTTTTCTAGTTCTGAAAGGGGCATGCTGAGGTCCCCAGTTATTCAAGTTTTGCTTTTTCTTTTTGTAATTCAATTAGCTTTTCTTTTTAAGTACTTAGGTGCTATACCATTCAGTGAATATACATGTGTGTGTGTGTGTGTGTGTGAGAGAGAGAGAGAGATTACTTCCTTATGACAATATCTTATAGTACAATGTAATTTCCCAGCTTATCTCTTGTATCTATATCTATTTTTACTATTGTCTTGTCTGAGTTTTTTTTCTTTAAAGTCACTTGAGGCACAATAAATTTTGCCCTAGCCTCTCATTGCACATCTGTGAATCTATGTGAATCAAAAAAAGTTGAATTCTGCTTTCTAACCCATACTGCTCCTCTCTATTTTATGGGTGAGTTCATGCTATTTATGTTCACAATTGCGATTATCAATTCCATATGTCTCTTCATCATATGAATCTATAACTGAAATAAACAGTGTGTTCCTATACCTCTGCCCCTCCTCTCTCCACTCAAGCCTCAATCTCTGACTCTTGTACGTTCTTTATTTTTAGTCCCTCCTTTATAATCCATGCTCTGAAACTGATACTTGTCTATCTTGTTTCTATTCCTTCCATTACTCTGGCCTTCTTAAAATCACCTCTTCCCTCTCCCTGTACTTGCTGTTTCCCTATTATTGTTAGTGGAGTGTAAGGTGTGTTCAGGGAAGACTAGCACCTCTGATGTGAGGGCTGCCAAGCCTTTTTCAGGGCTGCTTTCCACCTTTGGTGTCCATCTGATTCACCCAACTCTCAACCTGTGGCTTCAAGAAGCTGTAGCATATGCAACAGTGATATCCCAGGAAAACTTTTTGGCAAATGGGCTAAACCAGGTTGAGAGTAATTGAGAGGTCTCAAACCCTCCAGTGAGTTAGGGAAGGTGTCTATCCCAAGCACGTGAAGACTTCCCCCAGCAGGATGGACAGATGAGAACAAATTTTATCCTTATTCTATCTATTGTCCTTTTCAAGATATGCACTGGAGTATGTAAATGAAAACTGGAATCCTCAACCACCTTAACCAGAAATGTGGAGATGAATTGTATTGTCTACAGACTATATGGGTTGCTGTTACGTGACAAAGGCAAGCAGTTCTGAGCCTTAGTCACCTAGCTGCTCCTCCAGGATTAGTGGGTTTAGGGTATGTGGCATGGAGAGAGAAAATGAATGAGAAAGAGGGTCTCCTGGGCCTTAGCCCACTGACATCTTCTCTGGTCTGAGAGGAGGTCAGGGAGCAGAAAACAGCATAAATCCTTCTGTGTTCTCTTTGAGTTGGGTGAAATAAGGGTCAAAGAGTAGAAGAGAAAGTATATAGCCCCCTCAATGGCTACTCCAGTCCCTCCCCTAAGATTTCATTGCATTTGCTCAAGGCAGTACACAAAAATTTGGATCTGGGCTCTCACTCAATGCCAAGGAATCCCATAAGGTAGCAGCTGCTCTAAGAGGAAAATATTTTCACTGAAGAGATGATTGTAGATAACTTTCCATGCTGATCAGGGTTTTTGTTTTTGTAATTTCTTTCTTTCTAACTTAAGAGGAAGCATGGTATGGAGGCCAAACTGGAAGTCCAGTCAGGAAATGTGGGTTCAAAATTTGCCCTAGACACTTACTTGCTGTATGACTCTGGGCAGTTCAATAAAGTCTTAGTTTCCTCATCCATAAAATGTAGATGATAATACCTGTGTACTTACCTCTCATGGAATTTTGGTGGGAATCAAATGAAATAACATATGTAAAGTGTTACATTAGTGTCAATTATTATTATCATCATCATCATCATCATCATCATCATTATTATTATTAGCCCTCATCTGAGTGAAGAAAACAGTCTGGAAGATAAGCTACTCCTGAGTCATTTGAAACACTTGGAGCAGCTCTTTACAGCCCCAAATGAGGAAGACATAGAACCAGAAGAGTGGAATCCTGGTTACAAGATGCTCCCAAAAAAGAACACATCATATCCCTCAGGAAGTTTGACTCTCCAGCAGTTCAAGAACGCTTTGACTGAACTTCTGGGTTCAGAGTACTGGAATGGCCAAACCGAGTTACTTTTCAACAAGGTACTCTTTTTCAGCCTTTAAAATTATGATCGTCGGGTATTTAGGTGGCGCAGTGGATACAGCACCAGCCCTGCATTCAAGAGGACCTGAGTTGAAATCTGGCCTCAGACACATGATACTCACTAGTTGTGTGACCTTGGGTGAGTCACTTAACTCCAATTGCCTCACCAAATAAATAAATAATAAAATCATCACCATTGATTGGCACTCCTTCCAGTGAAGAATTGAGCATTTGCTCAAAATGGGGGAAGGGAAAAAATTCCTCTGTATTTTGCATTTTTCTGGGAGGAGAAATGGAGCAGTAGCCCCTGGAAATTGTGGCCCAGGTTACCCTGAGAATATGATCTGCCCTACATGCAAGTTCCCATTTTCTTTCTTTCTTTTTATTTTTTGGCTAGGCAATGGGGTTAAGTGACTTGCCAGGGTCACACAGCTACTGTGTCAAGTGTCTGAGGCCACATTTGAACTCAGGTCCTCCCGATTCCAGGACTGGTGCTCTATCCACTGTGCCACCTAGCTGCCCCAAGTGCCCAATTTCTTCCCCCAACCCCTTTCCCTTCTTTTCTCCCACCACTGTTGCTCTTATTTAGTGTTTGGTGACCTGGAGACTGGATCCAGGCCTATACCTAAGCAGCCACAGGTTCTGACTCCAATGACTGTCACCTGGGTTATCAATAAATTCTATAGACAACAGAGCATGCAGTGATCTACCTTCCTAACTCCTACCCTTGTCCTGTTTTAAATCTTTGCTCTGTAATGGACTTGGCTAGACTCAAATCTAAAAAGTATCTCAGCCATGAAATAAAATATTCCTCTCCAGGGGGCCCCTGGGTCTTAGGAACTCTAGGAAAATATTTGACCTTTTGGGGGTATTTCATCATATCACCCATATACATAAGTGAGCACAAAATGACTATAGATATTTTGATTGTGCATTAAGTGTGTGTGTTTTCTTGTTTCTAAAGATTCACACGGCCCATGACAATATTGTGGACTGGAGTGAGTTCTGTACACATTTGCTACTCCAATACAGAAAGAGAGATGATTCAGAAAAATCCAAGGACATTTTCTTTCAGGGGAAGCCCTTGATCCGACAATGTTCACAGAACCGGGTGAGCATGAAGCTGCATTAACAGGCCAAAGGTTAAGCTAGCTACTCAAGGCCTACCAGTGGAAGATGGGGTCCCGTAGGATTAGGAATGGGAGACAATTAAGTTTATTGCCAATACTCTGGGCTGGGTTGGAGGGGGGGATTGTTAGGCAACAGAAAAGAATGTTCAGCCCCTCTTCCGGCTTCCTCCAAGCTGTTTGGGAGTGGTTCTAGTTAACTAGAACATTTGGGGAACTGGCTATTCTAGTCAAACAAAGTTTTCCTTAACTTGCCCTTTGTAGGATATAGGGATTTGGAATGTCTACACAGGGCAAGTAATTGGCAATGTCTCAATACAATTTGGAAGTCTTGTAAAAAGACAGTTTTAACTGAAAACTTTAGCTAAGCAGAATACACCTAGAAGAAGAAAAACTTTTCTCAAGGAGTAGTTTACCAGAAAGAACCCTAGACTGAGTTTAAAGGCCTGGATGGCATCTGTCCTTAACTTAATGTGTCACCTTGAACAAGTCATTTAACCTCTTCAGGCCCAGGTTTCTTCATCCACAAAATGATTAGATAAGATAGATGATCTCTAAGATAATAATAATAGCTAACACATATAATACCTACTATGTGCCAGGTACTGTGCTAAGCTCTTTACAAACTTCATCTCATGGGATCCTCACAACCACTCTGTGAGGTAGGTGCTACTTTTATCCGCAGTTGAGAAAACTGAAGCAAAAAGAGGTTGTGACTTACCTAAGGTCACACAGCTAGTACATTTCTGAGAGTAGATTTGAATTCAGGTCATCCTGATTCCAGGCCTGGAGCTCTATCACTGTACACAGCTAAATAGCAAAAAGATTCAGAAATCCTCGAGAAAACAAAAATAAAACAAAATATTAAAGCAACTGAAAAACATTCAATATAATTGATGACAAAATTGCATGATATATATCTTAACTAGGAGAGTAACCTATACAGTCTGAAATATCTTTTCGCTTGAAACAGGGGAGTTTAACTGGGGTGCATGAATTTTTCAAAAAATGTTTTGATAATTGTATTTAGATATACTTGTTCTTTCCTTTAATTCTATGTGTTTTATTTTATTCACTTAAAAACATTATTCTGAACAGGGTTCTATACGTTTCACCTTCACATAGGGCAAATAATTGGCAATGTCAATACTAGAATCATGCTAGAGGGGTCTATGACACAAAAAAGGTTAAGAGCCCCTGTTTAAAGATCAGAAAGGTAGAGAGCCTCAGAAGTTATTGGAAAATTAGAAGCTTAATATGTTAAGAATGTAGTATAGTAGGAAGCTTGTTGTCTCTAGAATCAGAGGACCTGAATTCAAATCTCACTTCTACTACGTACTGTCTACATGACCTTAAGTAAGTTACTTAACCTCTCCCTGGGCAACCCTTTCCTCATCTGTAAAATGATTTGGCCTTTAAGGTCCCTAATAAATCTAGAACCATGATCCCATAACACTACATTCTATAAGCTCTAGACTCCTAATAAGAAACATTTTTATACTTCTTTGTAGGATTCCAGCTAAACTATAGGTTGGACTTTGTAGAAAACTGGATTTGAAGCCAGCCATTTGGGGAGTCAAAAGACTATATAATAAATATATCAGACATCTGGTTGAAGGGGTTATGGCATTTTCTCAAAGGCTTGCTTCTGTTTTAATGGAATCCTGGGTGAGAAGACTGAGGGAAAAGGAGTGAAAGGGCAGGGGGAAGGAGAAAAGAGGCAGGAGAAATGTTTTAGTGTCACTGTCCTCCATCCCCAGGAGTTCTCAACCGGTCATTATTTACATTGAAGTGTTAAGTGACAATTAGGTGTTGTCTGTCTAACATGCTGGGGCTTTCTTCCAGAGATCCCAATCCATAAAGCATCACTGGAAGAAAATTGAAGTTTAAATATGTCCCTTTGTTTCTTGGAAAAGCTTCAAGTCACTAAATGCCAGTCTTCAATAAGCATTCACCAAATACCTACTAGGTGTTAGACATTTGGGGATACAAATAAAGTTTTTAAAAATAGTCCCTATTCTCAAGATATAATGGGGGAAACAACAAAAAAACTTACTATATACAAACAAATTATATGCATAAATTGAATAAATTGTGCACAATTGAATATGGATAAATTGAAGATAATCTCAGAAGAAAGACATTAAGATTAGGGAGAACCTAGCCTTATGAGATCTCAAACTGTATTACAAAGAGGTAATCATCAAAACAATCTGGTACTGGCTAAGAAATAGAATGGTGGATCAGTGGAATAGGTTGGGTATATAATACAAGGTAATGATCATAGTAATCTAGTGTGTGATAAATGCAAAGGTCTCAGTTTTTGGAACAAGAACTTACTTTTTGACAAAAACTGCTGGGAAAAACTGGAAAGCAGTATAGCAGAAACTAGGTATAGACAAACATCTCACACTGTATACCAAGATAAGGTCAAAGTGAGTATTTGATTTAGACATAAAGGTGATACCATAAGCAAATCAGGGAATCATGAAATAGTTTATCTGTCAGATCTATGGATAAGGGAAGAATTGATGACCAAACAAGAGATAGAAAGTATTATGGAATGTAAAATGGATAATTTTGATTACATTAAATTAAAAAGATTTTGCACAAACAAAACTAGTGCAACCAAGATTAAAAGGAAAGCAGAAAACCGGGGGAAATTTTTATAGAAAGTTTCTCTGATAAAGACCTCATTTCTCAAATATATGTATAGAGAACTGAGTCAAACATATATAAGTATGAGTCATTCCACAGTTGATTAATGGTCAAAGGATATGAACAGGCAGGTTTTAGATGAAGTAATCAAAACTATAGTCACTTGAAAAAATGCTCTAGATCACTATTGATTAGAGGAATGCAAATTAAAACAGCTCTGAGGTACCATTCAATACCTACCAAATTGGCTAATATGACAAAAAAGGAAAATGACAAATGTTGGAGGGGATGTGGGAAAATTGGGACAATAAAGCACTGTTGGTAGAGTTGTAACTGATTCAACCAATCTGAGAGCAATTTGGAACTATATCCAAAAGCCAATAAAACTGTGCAGACCCTTTGACCCTGCAATACCACTACTAGGTCTGTATCCCAAAGAAATATAAAACAAAAAGGAAAAGGACTTATATGTACAAAAATATTTATAACAGCTCTTTTTGTGATGGTGAAGAATTGAGGAGATTCCCATCAATTGGGGAATTGCTGAACAAGTTGTGATATATGATTGTGATGAAATACTATTCTGCTATAAAAAATGTTGAGCAGTATGTTCTCATAAAAATCTAGAAAAACTTACATGAACAGTTGCAAAATGAAGTGAGCAAAACAGGAGAACATTGTACATAATAACAGCAATTTTATGCAATGATAAACCGTGAATAACTTACCTATTCTCAACAATACAGAGATCCAAGACAACTCTAAAGAACTTAAGATGAAAAATACTATCTGCCCCCAGAGAAAGAACTGCTGGAGTCTGGATGCAGATTGAAGCATATTTTTTTAACTTTGCTCTTTTCATGTTTTTTTTTTGGTCTGTGTTTTCTTTCACAACATAACTAATATGGAAATATGTTTTTTTATGACTGCACATGTATAACCTATACAAAATTGATAGTTTTCTCAATAAGAGGGGAGGAGAGGGAGAAAGGGAAAGAATTAGAACTCAAAATTAAAAAAAAACAAATGTTAAAAATTGTTTTTACATGTAATTGGAAAAAATAAAATATTTCTAAAAGAATGTTAAGGAGAGCTGGAGAAGGCTTTTTGCAGAAAGTTGGACTTTAACTGAGACTTGAAGGAAGTCAGGAGGTGGAGATGAGGAGGGAGAGAGTTCCAGGCATGAGAGGCAGTCAGTGAAAGTAATGCCCAGTCAGAAAATGGAGTATAGTGTGCAAGGAATAGCAAAAAGGTATGGTTCCCCAAGTGCAATACAGACTATCTCCTGTTTGATTCTAAGCCTGCTTCATTGTCTTCCTACAGTGTCTATAAAAGACATGTACTAATAGACCAGTTCTATGGGCTGTCCATCTAAATGCATATTTAAGCATTCTTCATTTGTATATTTTTTGTTTGTTTTTTTCCTGTGTGGATAGTTTGACTAGATGCTAATTAAGTAGAAGACTTCTTAAAAGTTGTATTTCTCCATATTTTACTCTTAACTTGTATTGGTAACTAATGGCAAGTTAATATTTGTGCTTGTTATTTAACAGATTTGTTGAGAATGGTTTGCCATTTCCTTCTCCAGCTCATTTTACAGATGAGGAAACTGAGGCAAAAAGGGCTAAATGACTTGCTCAGGGTCACATAGCTAATAAGTATCTGAGACAGGGGCAGTTAGGTGGCACAATGGATAGAGCACTAGTTCTGGAGTCAGGAGGACCTGAGTTCACATCTAGGCCTCAAACATTTACTAGCTGTGTGACCCTGGGTAAGTCACTTGACCCTGATTGCTTCCCCCCTACCCTAAAATAAATAAATAAGTATCTGAAAGCAGATGTGAACTCAGGTACTCCAGACTCTAAGGCTAGCACTCTATTCACTGTACCACCTAGCTGCCCAATAGATTAATTTTTTTAAAAAAGTATAATTGGCAGGAATACTTTATATTTTCTTTATCTTAGTAATTTTACCCTGAGGCAATGGCATGTCTAGACCATAGTTCTATGCAGCCATAATCCAAATATCATAACTCTCATGGGGACAGCTCCTTCAACTGAAAATAGCTTCTGGAGCATTATCCTTAAGATATCAGTTCTGGTATCTCAGAAAAGTCACAATAATCATAACATCCTAGTCATAGAACAGACCTTAATCTTATAATTCTGCCTCACCTTCACTGGTAGTATCACATTTCAAGGCAGCATTGGATAATTTCAGCGATACATAGAACTCTTTGCATGGAAACTCTCTGCTGACCTAGACTGGCCACATCTCTGTAATTCATCATCTTAGATAGTTGCCTGAGAGGTTAAGTGACTGCCTTTTCCATGGTTACACACCTAGTATATGTCAGGGGCAGAACTTGAACCAGATCTCTATGACTCCAAGATCAGTCCTCTGTTTTGGGGGGGGGGGGGTTTTGAGGCATTTAGAGTTAAATGACTTACCCAGGGTCACACAGCTAGCAAAAAGTCAAGTCCTCCTGACTTCAGAGCTGGTGCTCTATCCATTGCACCACCTACCTTTACCATTTCACTACATTGCCTCTCTTAACAAACCACTTTTTTTAAAAAAGAAAAATGACCTAAAAGATATGGTCTAAAATAACCAGGTATGGTTTTAAACCATATCTGGTTATTGGCATAGTGAATTCCCCTGCAGGAAACTCTCCACTACTGTCAATGGGGATATGGTCTGCAATTTGAAGCTTTCACAAATTGCCTAGGGTACTGAAAGATTAAAGTAATGCCCAAGGTCACAAAGCCAGTAGATGTCAGAGGTGGAGACTTGAACCCATGCCTTCCTGACTCAAGACCAGCTTTTTGACCCTGCTGTCTTGCTGTTCTTAAATACCACATAACAGTAACTAACTAAATAGTATTATATTTGATTTAACCTCTTCAAATAAATAGTATATAAGACAATAAATCCTGAAGTAACCTTAAAAGTTGTTGTAAACAACTTCACCACATGAAAGGACTGACCTATAGATTAGTTCCACAGAAAACACATGATCCCCTCTTAGTATGATCCTGTTCTCTTCCCTTTTTCTCAGCAAGAGCCAACCACTCGGATCTTGGCCATCTTTTCTCCTTCTACTTCACACTCATTTGTGACTGTCAGCAAAGGAGGAATTCTCAGTTTCTGGGACAATAACCTGAAGCTCCAGAAGACATATGAGGTGATGATCCCAGTGTGAGAGCTACAAGGGTACAAAATCTCTAGGTTATACATTCCAAGAGGGGATTTCTGGTGCCTGCTTGTAGCAAAAGTGTTAAGGGAAATACAAATTTTAAAGAGTTAGTTTTCAGAGGCCAACAGTACGTGCAACTGATAAAGGGTTTGATGACTGTCCTTTCTACTTTTGCTAACTATACTTATATTCAGACATCACAAACATGCACAAACAGTATAAACTCACACACACTGGGAAAGCAGTTCATTTGGTATGAAACGTAATATGAACTAACCCTTTCTATAGTATTGAGAGAAAAAAGAAAGGAATGAGCATTTATTAGTACCTACTATGTGCTAGGCACTATGCTCAGTAGTTTTGATTCTCACAACAGTCCTATGAGGTAGTTACTATTATCCTCATTTTACAATTACAGAAACTTAACTGAGGCAAACAGAAGTTAAGTGACTTATCCAGGGTCACACAGCTAGTGTCTGAGGCCGGATGTGAATTCAGTGCTTCCTAACTCCAGACCCACTGCTCTGTCCTCTGCGCCACCTGACTGGCTAAAACTAAAAGACTAAAACTCTTGTTAGAAGCTAACAATTCTACATCAAAGTTTTTTATCTATTTAGTTTGTATGTTTCAAGGGCCATGATTTGATCTTTAATGTAGCTAAACCTATGTAATATTGAGGCATATTATATCAAAATTCTAGTATATCTGCTACATAAAGAGTTGTTACTTTCCAAGATACATAGCACAGGACCTACTTTCTAAAGATTTCCATCTTTTCACTCCCGAATCTATGATCTTCCTTTTGGTAGAGGGAAAAGGAATTTTGTTCTAAGAGGCATTTTTCCACTTAATGTAAGGAAATGTTTCATAACAATTAGAGCTGTCCAAAAGTGGAATGGGCCTCTTCAGGAGGTATTGGGTTTCACCTTCATCCGAGGTCTTCAAAGTGAGGCTGGTTGACTTCTTCTCAAGGATGCTCATGAAGGGTGGGAGGGGCTTCTTAGCAAGATGCAGATTGGATTAGCAAGCCCATGAATTCAGTCCCAGCACTGACATTCTGTAGGTCTGAATCAACTGCATTGGATGATGGACTCTGGTCCTGGAATTGCTTCTGAGCAGCTCAGGGTGGCACCAGAGCCCCACTTTTGAGATCTCTGTTTCCTAGCCTTGTTTCCTAACAGATGTCAGCAGATGTTGTTGAGGCTCCAACAGGAAAGAAGAAGATTAAAGTTTGGACAACAGATGCTGTCTACATGCCTAATGTTCATAAAATTGCCGTTGCTACAACCAGCAGAAAAATGTACTTTTTTGAGGTGTCTCTGGGCCCCATCTTTGAAGATTTCCATCTATTTGGTAGGATTTAACACCCTGAACAGCCTACATTTACAATAGCTTATGTTTATTTAATGGTCTAAAGTTCATAGTGCAATACCCTTGCAAGGTAAATATCAGAAATTTATGTAGGGATATGGATTTTAAAGCGAGAAATAACTTTACAGGTCATTGAGTTCAACTTCATTTTAAAGAAGAAAAAAATGAGGCCAAGAGAGCTCAGGTATCTTGTTCATATTCACACAGGGAATAAATGGTAGAAATAATATTCAACCTTAATCTTCTGACTGTTAATCTTTATTAGTCCCATTTTGGAAATAAGAAAACTGAGGCTCAAAGAACTTGCATATAATCACATGGCCAGTAAGTGAGAGAGCTGGAATACAAACCCAAGTTTTCTGACAAATAATTGTTTGCCACACAATCCAAAGAATGAGTTTATTACAGACAAATTGGAAAGAACACCATTCTCATTGAAGATGGCCTGACAAATTGTTGGTTTTTACTTATAAGTCTGATTATCTTTCCACTTTTTTTAGCTATGTACCCTTGAGTAAATCATTTAACTTCTGTCTACTTCAGTTTCTTCATCTGTAAAATGGGAATAATTATAATACTTAACTCCCAGGATTGTTGTGAGATTAAAATAAGGCAATATTTGTAAAGTACTTTGCAAACTTTAAAGGTCTATGTAAATAGTATGTATTATGTATTTGGACAGCTAGATGGCATAGTGGATAGAGCTCCTGGCCTGGAATCAGGAAGATCTGAGTTCAAATTCACCCTCAGACACTTACTACTTGTGTGACCCTGGGCAAGTCACTTAACCATGTTTGCCTCAATTTCTTCACCTGTAAAACAAACTGGAGAAGGAAATGGCAAACCACTGCAGCATCTTTGCCAGGAAAACTCCAAATGGGGTCACATAGAGTCAAACACAATTAAACAAAAACAAATTGTTTCTTTGTTTATTTTAAGCATTAATGGGATCCTGATTTAAGTCAACCTCCCTACCCCATTATTACAAATATATGTCTATATCTTGGTACTGGTACAAAGTTCATTGCTTGCCCTATTCCCCAAGGGTCTGACTGTTGTTCTATAATTGTCCTGGAATAGTGTCTTCCTATTTCCCATTTAAGAGGACTGAGTGAACCTCTCTGAGAATGATGGTTGTAAAGGATCTATTCAGTATCTAGGCAGTAGCCACAGAATGAAAAGAGGTATAGATAGGTCACAATCTGCTCCAGTGGAGAGAAGACCTCCAACAGTGAGATCATGGATCCACTCAAGTATAGAAGTACCTTCTTCAAAACAGAGTACTTGTAGCTTTAACCAACAGAAGATGGTACTGCCCATTACCTGAGCCTGTTCAACATAAGGACCTGGTAATGCCATTCTCACTTCAATGTTTGAAAAAAACAAAAACGTAAAGTTCCTCTGGCTTTCAAAGCACTAGCTACTCATATTCTCTTAGCTCCATCTCTTTCCTTGCGGGCAGCATTTGTCTAGGAGCAAGATATATATGGACTTATCCAATTAGAAGCTTGCAGTTTGTGATGCCCCCAGCCTCCAAGAGACTATACCTTTTTCCCCTTCACTGTTGCATTTTAGTAGAGTTGATCACAACAGTAAGGCTTAAGGGAGTCAATCACATAAGCTTGTATTTGTTTATTCATATCACTAATTAATGTTAGCAAGTAATAAGCATTCAAGAGTAACTGTGGCTGGGAAATATATTTCTCTGAAGCCAACCTGATGACAAGATTCTCTTAACGAGGCCAGTCCTTTGATTACTGTTGCCAAACTTATATCTGAAGCCTTTCTAATTTATTAATATATGCCAGGGCTTACACCCCACTGTTGTAGTCATTGAGAAGAATACCATGATGTTGCATTGGAAGAATACTTTACTGAAGAATCATCTATTTCATTAGATGGGAGAAAGTGATCTAGGCTTGATATTATGAGAAAATATTTGGACTAGGAGGCAAAAAATGAGTTCTAGTCTTGGCTCTGGTGCTAATTCACTCTGTGGCCTTGGGTAAGTCACTTCATCTCTGAGTCTCAGTTTCCCCATCTCTAAAAGTAGGGGTTAACTATGGTGACTATTCTATGACCTTTCTTAGTCAAAGCTATCCAGTTGCCCAATATTAGACCTTTTTGTCCAGTGTGGTAACTTCCAGCCTATACTACTTTTTCCCTCCATGCACAGTGTTATCTATGTAAAGAGGTCATTTGTTTTTGACTTTTAACCTTAATCAATACATGTGTAGGTGTATAATTGCAAATATATATAATATGTACATGTGTGTATGTGTATGTGTATGTATATGTATATATAGACACTTGTTTCTTTGTTTCTACAGCCCTGAACTACATTCCAACATCAGTATTTTACTGGTATAATACAGAAGTAAGTATGAGAAATATCTGCTATATAAACTGGGTTAGAATGTAACCATGTTACATGATCTTATACGGTAGTATCCATGTTTTAATATGAAAATATTTACTTCAAAATTTATCTGAAGCTTTCAGGGTTATCTTCTGGGGGAAAAAATATTCAGAGCTAAAACAGAAAGTTAAGAGTTGACCTGTGCATGGCAGGTTCCTTGAATCTGTAATTAATGAAATCTGGATTGAAATCCCATCTTTCATTTGCTCAGAATGGTATACAAATCTATTTTAACAATTATAACCTTAAAGATATGTGATAGTCAAATAACCAGGTTCTTCTTCAACTTGGAAACCAGGCCAAGAGAGGTTAAGTTACTTGCCTGGAGTCATGCACTAATAAATCTCTGATGTAGTGAAGGTCCCTGCCAATGATCAAGTGGTGAATGAGCAAAGCAGGGGAGAGGTCTCAGGTCCTGAGTTCCCCAAATGATGCAGTTACTGACCCTCTGAGAAGTTTGACCATAGTAAGAATAACCTTGGGGGATACCTGCTATCTCCTGGTGGAAGCAGCTGAGAGAATGATTTTAATCCAAACATGAATTTTATTCCTTGAACTCCTGGATTTTCTTTGGGAGTTGCCTACATGAAAATGTTGAAACCAAACTCAATTTCTGTTCCTGGCTTGGCCTGCCTATAGACCAATGAAGTGTTGGGTTATTGGATCTGAGCCTAGTACAGGCATTATGCCTAGAGGGCAGTTGTTTTTAAATGCATTTAGTTTATTTCTTTTACCATTGAAAAATGCTTCTCATAGCCTCTGGGAGTATGATAAAACCTATTCTGCCAATTTCTTTCTTTGTCTCTCCACGAAGTACCTGTTAGTCATCCTTCCCTTTAATTGCTACTCCCTTCTTTCTTCTCCTTTTACAAGAATATTCGTCAAGATTATAATGATTCAGCTTCTCCAGAAATAAGCCCACTCATTGGTTGCTAGACAAGCACCCCACATTTAGAGTATTAATAATCAAATTGCCTTGATTTATAGAGGACCTAAAAAAGTGCATGAATCTTAGGACCATCTGACCCTTTTGCAAAATCCTGCTCTAGTGCCTCAAATGGTGTAGAGGTGACACTAGGGTCTCATTAGCTATGCCAGTGGCACATAGGGTCTGGCAGGTTCTACCATGCTGGAAAGCTTTGAGAACAATCCCAGAAACAGACCAGATCTGTTAACTAAGTTGGACAGTCTCATTACCAGTAGTATGGTGACATAGAGATGGATTATTTGGCCATAGCAGTCCCTAAAATAAAGAAGAATACAAAGTGGACCTTAGTTCTGTGTACCCCCCCCCGTGACAATGGAAAAGAGGGGGGCAGGTAGAGACTTCTAAACTATATGGACTGAAGAACTCTCAAAATATAGAGAACAAGAATAAATCAAAACCACATGGGAATAAAATGAGGCATATTCCATATTCCTTATGCCCTGTCTACTGATGGAATTGTCACAGAAGCTACATTTTTTTTTTACTCACATCAGCATAAGGAGCTCCCAGTGAAGAACTTCCTCTATCAATGCAGATAGTACCTTCTTCGAAACTTACAGTCTTAGAGTGGGCAGCTAGGTGGTAGCTAGGTGGCACAGTGGATAGAGCACTGACCCTGGAGTCAAGAGGACCTGAGTTCAAATCTGAACTCAGACACATAACACTCACTAGCTGTGTGACTCTGGGCAAGTCACTTAACCCCAATTGCCCCATACACCAAAAAAAAGAAAGAAAGAAAGAAACTTACAGTCTTAGAAAATTGCCTGAGGAGGCACTGAAAGGTTTAAGAGATTTTGGCCCAAGGCAATTCAGCTAGTACAGATCAGAGTAGGGACTTGAACTCACATCTTTCTGACCCTGGGGTCAACTCTCCACCATGCCATGCTAGTTAACCCCAATATTCTTGTTCAATTACAGAAACCAATAATTTTATCCTCCTGCCAAACATTAAGCCTCTAAGAACAGTAATAGGATGGACTTATCCTAGGACAATTTCCATCTGAACCTCAATGATATCAAATAAAAGATGAGAACAAGAATTAATAATATTACTACTAACAATAATACTTTATACTTACATCATACTTTAAAGTTCACAAAGTTCTTAACATTATTTCATTTGATTCTCACAACAATGCTATGAGGTAAGTGGTATTATTATCTGTATTTAGTAGATGAGCTGTCTGAGGCCAAGGGAGGTTAAGTTACTTGCCTGGAGTCACGCACTAATAAATCTCTGATGTGGGACTTTCTGATTCCAACTACAGCACTTTATTCACTGTACCATGCTACCTCTGAAGCAACTTGCCTGAGGTCACATAAGTAACAAATCCAGTATTTGAACCCAGTCCTTTTATTCCAAATCTAGAGTAATTTCTGCTCCTTATTACCTATGTCACATTTGGTAAATTACTTAAACTTTCAGGTCCTCAGTTTCTTCATCTACAGGATAAGAAGATTGGACCAGATGACCTATGGGGTCCCTTCTAGCTCCGAATTAATGTTCTATAAACTGACTTACCCATAATCACACAGCTAAGTGTTATGGGCAAAATTTGAATCCTGATTCCAGGTCTAACACTATAATGATGCCTCTCAGATGCATGTCCTCTTTAACAGTATGGATTAAATAGACCAGATGTTCTGTCTGCCCATGATGACTTCTGTCCTTTCTTATCTGGTCTAAGCATTCAGAAAACCCTGCAGCCATCAGATTCATGCTATCTGCATTTAGAAGAAATTGTTTCTGAATACAACAGAATTCAAATACCATAGCAAGTTTAGGAATATCTTTGGGGGACATCTTAAAGAGGGAGATAAGCTATCTATCTGGAAGTTTATATACAATCCTGCCCCAGAGTCAGAGAGATGACCTCTTATTCCTCCAAGTACCCTCTAGCCCTATGATCCTGGTTTCTAACACTGGTCTCTTTTCTCTTCCCTCATAGTCTGAAGAGAGCTGTTCTGTACTACTATGGGGTGATGACCATGGAGGAGTGAGTGTGCTCAAATTCCTCCACCCCAACAAAAGCTTATATGAAAAATCCTTATTTGAGCAATCTGGGTTCTCTGGCATCTACTTGCAGGTGCGGGAAGTAAAATTGCATGTGTCGTAGAAATAATAATATGCCTCAATTAAAATGTGCAAGGTCAGAGCATAGGATGAAGGGAAAAAGGAAGAGAAAACTCAACCAGCACTCAGGGAGACTTTGAAAGGAGATTGAGGAAGACAAAGCCTTTATTTTGAGTGATATTGGAATCACTAAAGTTAAATCCCATTATAAACGTAACAATGAGAAATTGCCCAATATAAAACTCTACAGGAAATAGCATTAACTAAACCGTGAAATCTAGTGTAGAACAGCTGGCTCGTAACTTTCAAATGTGCATTTGAGAGGAAGCTGCAAAACTAGCTGTGTCCACAACCCATCCATGGAGACTGTCCTTAATACTCTTTCCCAAGAAGACTGGTTTAAGACAACAGCATTAGTTTCTTCCAGTCATCTTAATACACAAAAGGCTGCATGGAGGTCTAATTAGGAGTGGGTGAATAATAATATGTGGAAACAACCCAAACTCATCATGATCACCATAGTGCTCTGCACACATTAAGCACTTAATGTTTGTCATATTAAATTGTTGCATTAACTGAGTCAAACTCAACTCACATTTCTATGATTCTCAAAGGTTTACAAATTGTTTCCCTCAGAGCAACCATATAAGTTAGGTAGTGCAAGTGATTGATGTAGACAGTTCCCAAAGCAGAAACTCTCTTCACCACTGCAAGTCAGCAACTTGTCTGTAAAGTAGTATCATAAAAGTCTTGCCTGAGGCACTGAAATGTTAAGTGATTTGCACATGGTCTCACAGCTTAAGTGTCCCTGACTCCCAAACCAATAATTGTCTCTCTAATACATCATACTGTTTCTCCATATAAGCATTATAATCTTCATTTATGGATGAGGAAATGGAGACTCAAAAGAAATTACTTGCTTAGTCATATAAGTAGTCATTGCTAGGCTGTGACTTACACTGAGGTTCTTCTTTCCATGAAGGCTCAATGTTTCACAAAAAGCGCTTTTCTTACAGCAACACTCTGTGATGAGTAGTGCAAAAATTATCCCCATATCACTTATCTGAGGACCAGATAAGTGAAGTGACTTACCTTTGATGACACCATATAATTTCAGAGCTGGGTCTCCTGACTAAATTTAGTATTTATCCCACTATAACATACTGCTGCTCCAAATTATAGATCAACAAGTTTAATCCAAATGAATTCTCTTCTTTGATATTAGGAAAATGTACCATCGTGATCTATTTTGTGTTAGTGGGGCACTGCTTGTCACCTTCAGCTTGGCATAAACCTCATAATATTCCTGCTGGATCATCTATCATTCTAACCTTAAAAACAATCATTTGTTCAGTCAAGTCAAGCCAAGTCATGTCAAGAAGTATTTATTGAGTTTACTATGTGAGGGGCAGCTAGGTGGCACAGTGGATAGAGCACTGGCCTTAGAATCAGGAGGACCTGAGTTCAAATCCTGCCTCAGACACATAACACTCCCTAGCTGTGTGACTCTGGGCAAGTCACTTAACCCCAATTGCCTCACCAAAAAAATTTTTTTTTTTAAAAAAAGAGTTTACTATGTGCCAGTCGCTGTGCTAAACACAGGGATAAAAAGAGAGGCAAAAATAGTGATTTCCCTCAAAGGGCTTACAATTTAACAGAGGAGACAGCATGTAAAAACAGATATGTACAAACAAGATGTATAGAAGATAAACCGGAGGTAATCTACAGAGGGAATGCACTAGCATGAAGGGGGATGGGGCCAGAGCAATAACTTATGGCCATATCTTCAGAAAGATAGTGACAGGGTTATGTGTTTTCTTCCTGAAGTGGGCTTATATTATTTGGGAAATCAGAGAAACTGTTTTTAAAAGTATATTGAAGAAATCTGATATGTACTTCAAAGTAGGAACAAGAAAAGTTATGATATTATGTGCATCAAAGTTAATTTAAATATAAAGTTACTTTTTAAAAATATTTAAATTATGTGTGTATACCTGTATTTAATTTGCAAGACTGGCTTTGAATATTCACAGTGCAGAACACATCAAGTTCTAAGTGTTACTCTGGTAGAAACCTTAATGCATTTTTAGCTTTTGGATGCCATGTTAGGAGGACTAGATTTATACTCTGCCTCTATTGTTATTTCCCACTAGGATATTGGAAATCACTGTCAATTTTTAAGTTATAATTATATCTGTCGCATACACCAAGACTCCATTTCCCAAATCCAATACGTTCCGGAAGACCTCTGTATCACATCCTCAGGAAACTCTCAAGCCTCGTTGGTAATCATGGACATGGACCAAAAGAGAAAAGCATACACGTGGAAGATAAAGAGGGTGAGAACCTTCTTTTTTGTCTTCCTTCCCAGGGCAACCTCAAAGTGCCCAACTTAGACTTTGCTGTTCCAGCTTTTTCTCATCTTTGCAAACTAGTTTTTCTGTTGATTACTCTCCAGGGAATAAAATGCTTTGATTTTTCCAAGTCTCTGAATCTATTGGTCAGTGGTGGGGTTGACTGTTGTGTCCGGGTGTGGAATCGATTTGTCCCAAGCCTTCCAACAGCTATGCTCCGGGGACATTTCTTGCCCATCCTGGGACTGGCCATCCAAGAACAAAGTGGACAGATATTCAGCTATTCCAAGGATACAGTAAGTTGGCATTCCATTTGGTTGCCTCTATCCCCAAAGCTAAATAATGATCAAGAGTGAATAGGGTGAGAGGAGAGTAAAAAAGATTCAGCCAGGTACTTATTCTTGAGAGGACGAATTTACCCCACCCCACCAAAAACCTGGAGGCTGATAGTTACTAGAACATAGTTAATAGAACATAGAATGTTAGAGCAGAGATCATCTAAATCCCTCATTTTCTGGAGGAAGAAACAGAATCAGAGAGATGAAATGATTTGTCTAAGGTATATGGTTGGCTACAGAGCTGAAATTAGAACCCAAGCCTACTGTCTCGCCAATCCAATTTTATTTCCACTATGCTATTTGGGTAAGAATTAGAAAAGCTTTAGAAGAAATGTGAAGCCAAAAGTACAAGGTTCATAGCTCACACCACACTGGTTAACCCTCACAATATGCATCTGGTTAACTTGGATGGCTTAAACATACTACTAATGGTGATCATAGCTTTAATTTCTATTTGTACCACTTAAGGTCCTTCCATTCTGTAGCCCACCTCCTCCCACTCCTATCAACAATTGTAAAACACTAGTCATAAGGGGAAACATATAGTGGAAATGAATTCATTCTAATCAAAACGAATCTGCTATTGACAGTGGTTTCGGTGGCAATTTCTTTACATAGTAAACTATGTGGCATGACAACTAAAGAGTCAGAATCAGAGTCAGAAAGACCCAGGCTCAAGTTCTGACTTTGACACATACCAACTATTTAATGCTAGACAAATTATTTAAACTCTCAAAGCACCAGTGAATTCTCTAAGGCTATAAATTACAGAAAGGTTGATAGTTTGCATTGGTAAAGGGAGTTTCCTCACCAAGAGCTCCCCAGACCAGTGAAATTATAGATAATAAGTAGTTGACATTTGCCTTTCACTTCAAGGTTTGTATAGTGCTTTACATGCATTATCTCATTTGATCCTGGAAAAGAACTCTAAAAGGCAAATATTATTGTTGTTGTTGTTGTTGTTGTTGTTATTTTACAAGTGAGAAAACAGGTTTAGAGAGGTTTATTGAATTGACCAGTCATATGGTAAGAGTCTGAGGTGGGATAAAGTGGGATACTGGGTATGAGTGGGATTAATAGACGATAGTGAAAAGGGTCAAGAAATAATGCATTATCCATTTAATAGTTCAAAAAATATATATTAAAACCGGTATTGTGAGTGTGTCAATTGCTTTAAGTATGTTATTCCCACTGAACTTTGATTTCAAGATGACTGTAAGTCTCTTCTCTTATATACACCTAGAGCTACCTCCTTGATAGCTTTATGTTTTCCTGGAGGAGGCCAACATATTTATAAGCATCATTGTTGTCCATTTGTCAATTTGTTGAATTTGACCTCTGAATACAAGCTTAAAGTCTTCAGTATCAATTTTTCCTTGGAATTATTTATGTATAAAGAATTTTATATACTTCAAGTCCAAACTATACTTTTATATCATTGGGAAAATTGAAAAAATTGAAGAAACTTTAATGTGTTTTAGGTGAAACCAGAGAACTTGATACAATCATGTATGTCAAATGATTAATAAGATTTTTAACTCTAATTAGGAAGCAACACTCACTTCTATTTAGAAGAGATTATAATGGATTTTAGCTATCTCCCTGAATGATATTGTTTTATAACAATCTTTGACATTATCATATTGATGGCAAGCTTTAAATACAGAACAACAGTTTCCTATGTGGGCATCAAATGTTTTATTATACTCAGTATGATTGTGTATATTTTATATATTTTCAGCACATGAACAAGTCATCAATGCACAACTGAATCAAATGCTTTGCCACAATCAACAAAGATAGTGTAAATATTATAATTCTTTGGGATACTTTATTCAGTAATTTCCAAATCACTAATGAATTGTATCCCTAAGACTCAATCAATATGTGGTTTTCTTGTGTTTATAGATTTTTTTTAGTGATAATAAACTATGAATGTCTTGTATTAAGTACATAAACATGTATTTGGCTTACATGTAAAGGGGTCATGAGAGTTCTCATTTTTTGTTGGTGGATATGTGATACCTTCTGTTAAGAAAGGTAGTAAGAGACATATATCAGACAGGAATCTGTCAAAATTCTTTTTGAGCAATTCATTAGCCACTGTGAAAAATTCAAACCGATAATTATGGATTTTATCCAAACCCTTGGCTTTCCAATTTTGCAAAGAAGCTAGAGTTTCCTTTAACTCTGATGACAGTATTGGTATGTTGTTCATTATATTCAAGGCACATGTACCGAGTTTGGCCCTGGCAAGGAAAAGTACAACCTCATTAATAAATATTAGGGGAAAGGAGAGGATTGGGGGATGATGTCAAGGGGGTTTTAGTAAAGAAATAGAGAGAAGAGGGAGCTCATATGAATATGGCCTCAATTTTTTCAGCAAATTTACAAGTGAGGTGTTCAGGGGCAGCTAGGTGGCGCAGTGGATAGAGCACCGGCCCTGAAGTCAGGAGGACCTGAGTTCAAATCCGGCCTCAGACCAAACACTTGACACATACTAGCTGTGTGACCCTGGGCAAGTCACTTAACCCCAATTGCCTAAAAAAAAAAAAAGAAGAAGAAGAAGAAGTGAGGTATTCAGCTGAGAAAGAGGGGTAGGAAATGTGTAAGAGGCTTGAGGAGAGAAAAATGCATAAGAGATTGCCTTGCAACAGTGAAGACCCAGGTGAAGTTGAATAATATGAATATATAGTGCACACAGTTCAGCATTGTTTTGCAACATGCTCCAGCTCCATTCAGCAGCATGTAAGTAGGAGCAGGGGAAGTAGGTGGTGGAAGTAACCCATGGTTGGGTTTTGGCAAGGGATAAACATCAATAGAATAGACAGATTCCAGAACTGGTGACAGTCTAGAGTTGAATTAGTTAACTACAGGATTGAGATTTGGAAAAGGGGAAAATGAAGTCAAAGAAAGGATAATGGTCTGAGAAAGTACTGACTGAGAGATTAAGGGATTGGAAATTGTCATGAAGGTTAAGTATAGATTCAGGAGGAATGAAATATAGAGAGAAATGGAATGACAGGCAGCTCTGATCATATAGAATAATGTCAGAGTTTTGTTTACAGAAATGTAACATGGGGTTATTTATTTTTTTATTAATGAAAATACACCTTTTCTCCCTCCCACCAGCCCCCACTGACTGAAAAAAGAAGGAGGGAATAAATAGGTATAGTCAAGCAAAACAAATTCCTACATTGTCTGTTACCAAAAAAAAAATATGTCTCAATCTGTACCCTAAATGTATTATTTCTCTGTCAGAAAATGGGTAGTATGTTTCATCATAACTCCTCAGGAATTATGGTTGATTATTGCATTGATTAGAATGTTTAAGTCTTTCAGAGTTGTTTGTCTTTTGATATTGTTGTTAATTGTTATATGTAGTATTATTTTAGAAGTTGTTCTCCTGGTTCTACTCACTTCACTCTGCATCAATTCATACAAGTCTTACCAGGTTTCAGAAAAACCATTCCCTTCATAATTTATTATAGCAAAATAGTATTCCATTGTATTTATATATCATAATTTGTTCAGCTATTTCCCAAATTCATGGGTAACCACTTAGTTTCTAGTCATTTGCCATAGCAAAAGGAGCTGCTATACACATTTTGTGCATATGAGTTCTTTTCCTCTTTCTTTGATCTCTTTGAAGTAGAAACCTAGTAGTGCTATCACTGGGACAAAAAGTATGTATAATTTAATAACTTTGGGGACATAGTTCCAAATTGTTTTTCAAAATGGCTGGACCAGTTTACAGCTCCACAGCCCCTTCATTATTTATCATTTTCACTTTTTATCAACTTTGCCAATCTGATGATGTAAGGAAGAACCTCAAAGTTGTTTTGATCTGCGTTTCTCCAATTATTCATGTTTCAGAGCATTTTTTTTCCAGGCAGCTATTGGTAGTTTGGATTTCTTTCCTTGAAAATTATCCATTCATATCCTTTGACCATTTTATCAAGTAAGGGATGGTTCTTATTTTTTTTATAAATTTAAGTCAATTCTATATACATATATGTACATGGGCATATATTAGAAAAGAGGTACTTTATCAGAGAAACTTACTGCAAAGATTTTTCCTAGTTACCTACTTCTTTTCTAATTTTAGTTGTACTAGTTTTATTTGTGCAAAAACTTTTGAAATTATATCATTAAAATTGTCCATTTTACTTTCTGTGATCTTCTTTATCCATTATTGTCATGAGCTCTTCCCCTACCCATAGATCAGAAAGTTAATTTCTTCCTTGCTTCTCTAATTCATTTATAATGTCACCCTTTTTGTGTAAGATATGAATCCATTTGGAGTTTGTTTTTGCATATAGTATGTGATATTAGTTTGTACATAGTTTCTACCAGACTGCTTTTTAGTTTTGTAAGCAATTTTTTTTCAGATAGATCTTAAAAGTGGACTTGTGAGTGAGATCCAGGATGTGACCATCTCTGTGAGTGACTAAGATGGAGTGAAGAAATAGGTACTAAAATTTAAGGAGACTGAGGAATCGGAAGGTTAAAGAGTTTGGGGGAGCAACAACAGAGATGTTGAAAGTCCCTGAGTATAAGGGAAAGAGTTGAGTATGAGTACAAGACAATAAGCCAAGTTCTGAATTCCTTTAGAAACGAGGGATAATGACCTGGGTGAAGGGAAAGAGGAAGTGATATCCAACAACCACAATGATTTGAATAGGGTAGAATTTTTTTTAATTGAGTGAACTTAAAAGAGGCAAGGTTAATGAGTGATCACAGTTAATAGAGAGTTTGTGTCTGTGGAGAGTAAGGAAGTTTTCAACTCCACCTCCATAACCAATGTGTCAAGGGTATGGTGAAAGGTACAGTCAATGCTAAAGGGAAAGGAAAAATATCCAGAGAGGCAATATTGTTGAGGGGAAGTGATGTCTCAATGACAGGAAGATATCCAGAATGAGAGGATCTTTGTTTTCTATAGAACAAAAATTCTAGACGACAAAGTGGAAGTAATGGCTAACGGTAGAGTAAGATGTTGGTTGAGTGGAGCTGAAAAGAATGGGAACGAGAAAATGAGATGTTGGTTGAGTGGAGCTGAAAAGAATGGGAATGAGAAAATCTGAGATGGGGGTTAGGTTTTGTTCTATGTGACTAATGATCAGCATAGGGATGGGGAGAGTAACTTGACCATCATGACAGTTTTAAGTAGGGCCAGGTTATAACCCTATGCTACTCTAGATATTTATTTGACTCTTAGAAGCTATTGTATCATATGAACTTGGTTACTAACTGAATCACATAGTGCAGTGGTGTGCTAAAGACAGCTCTAGCCAGCCAATTGTTAAACTTTCAGTATGATCATTTACACCTCAGAAATCACAATCAAATCTGGGTTTGATAAGTTGTTTTGTTTATTGTTAAGACTTAAGAACATGTTAATAATGCAGATTAAACTTAAAAATTGTGTGTACATGTTATTGGTGATTTTTTTTTTCTGGAGTCTGAGTATGGTCAGACTCCAGAACCTAGGTTCTGACCATGGATAAGTTACTTAACCTTTCTGACCATGAGTAGTTACTTAGCTGAGGAACCTCAGTTTCCTCATATGTAAATTGGTAATAACAATAATTGCGCTACCTACTTAACAAGGTTGGTATAAGGAAAATGCTTTATAAATTTCAAGATGCTGTAGAAATGGAAGTTTTTGCTATCACCTCCAAACATAGTTTATTCACTGAGAGACAAACCTACTGAGAAAATAACATTCCTCCAGGTGGTTACTACCATGTAGAACTGAGGAGCTGGAACAACTGGGATTAGGAACCATAAAGGTAGGCAGTCAAGTGAAACAAGACAAAGGTTGTGGGTGGAAAAAAGTAAGAGTAGAATTAAAGGTCATGGAAGAGAGGAGGAGAGGAAAACAAAAAACATAGAAGAAAGTCTAAGTCCCAATTGTGGGTCTGACCTTATGTCAATATGACTTCTAGCCAAGCTTCCAACAAGATCAGTATAGCTATAAACAATGAATGATATAAACAGAGGTAAATCAGAGTACCCATTCACCTGTTTCTGCCCCTACTACAGACAACCTACCTTGCCCCATGAAAGGAGTTTTATCAGAGTGTAGCAAGTTTTCCTAGTTCATTTTCATAGAGTCATAAGATTTAGAAGTAGAAGATACCTTGGTGAATCAATTAGCACAGCCTTTTTATTTTGGAAAGGAGGAAAATGAAGCTGATTAAAATTGCAATGTTTGCCCAGGTTCACTCAAGTAATAAGTAGCAGAGTTGAGATCAGAACAAAAGTTCTCTAAATCCAGTGCCTTTTCCACCATTCCTTGCCCCATAGATTTATCCTGTTTTTTGAGCTCACATTTTGTTCTTTGGAACAGATCATAGAATGTATGCTACATTTGACATTCAATTGCTGCTTGTATTCCCCCAGTTAAAGTGTTTGAGGTCATTAGATAATAGGAACCAGTAGATGAGACAAAAGCAAAAATGTCAGAAATAAGTAAACAGAGCTACTGAAATTAGAGTCTTACATTGATAACTTCTTTCCTTTTGTTCCTTACTGTGAAAATATAATGAGTAAAACCACTTAACAATAGAAGCAGGTTTCCTCAAGGGAATCATTCCTTTCTGTTTTTCTCAGGTGCTGAAGATCTGGGACATGAGTTACCACACTTGTCTCTATACTGTGGCATTGAAGTTCCCCCACTCCCAGCCTGAGCATGTGTTGGAACAAGGAAGCTTCCCCTTTCTATTTCTCCAGAAGCCTTTGTCCCTGATCCTCATCTCCCATACCGACTACATTGGTATGCTGAGATTACCCATACCTACACATTCAGAGATAAACCTTACAGCACCCCACAAGGCTCCACTGTGTGGCACTGTGTACAATGCCTTCTTTCATCAGGTCAGACATACTCTAAAGGAACCACTAAGAACTTCAGCTCTATGGGGCTGGGCCCAACAGAAGGTGTGGAAGGACAGGTGTGGCCACCATCTAAGTGTTTTGTCTTACTTGATGGCGTTTGGTAGAAATAAGTAGTTAGTGTTGGGTGAAAGACAAAGGAATAGAGTCCTACTGCCACTTTGAGGAAACATAAACACAGCTCACTTTACATAGGTATGGGGACCTATTCAGGGAAATACAGAGCCCTCCTCCCCCACAAAAAAGCATATTTAATTTAACAAATATTTATTAAGTAGTATGTATTTATTAAGTATCTACTATTTTAAGTAGCACTATTTATTAAGTACCTACTTCCCACATGGAAGAAAAGTTAATAGGTGCTGGGAATACATACAACAAAGCAATCAATGCCTTCAACAAACATTTTCTAGTTTGGAGATGGGAGGGAAAGAAATAAAAGTATATACAAATGTACACAAGTGAAATATTAATTCAATGCCAGGAAATGAAAGAACAAAGGAAAAATCACATGGTGTGCTCTGGTAGTTTGCTATCGATATGGAGGGGGGTCTTTAGAGAAGAATTCCAGGTATCTATGTTTGCTCCAGTGCTATTTAATATATTTATCAAGGACTTAGATAAAGGCATAGATAGCATGCTCACTAATTTGAAGAGGGATAGATAACATATTAATTGATAGAGTCAGAATCAGTATACAAAATTATCTTGACAGGATAGAGCATTGAACTAAATCTAATAAGATGAAATCCATTAAGGATAAATGTAATCTTCCACTTGGTGCAAATAATCAACTTCATAAGTATAAGATGGAGGGAGCATGGTTAGATAGCAATTTTTCTGAACACAATTTGGAGGTTTTAATGGATTATAAACACAAATGTAAGTCACATGATGTGGCAGCCAAAAAAGCCTAATATAATTTGCATTAAAAGGAGAAATAGAAAGGTAATGTTCCCACTAGACTCTGCCAACATCAGATCTCATCTAGAAGATGGTGGTCAGTTTGGGGCACCATTGTTTAAGAAGGAAATTGAAAAGCTAGAGAATGTACAGAAGAAGGCAACCAGGATGGTGAAGGGACCTGAATCCATGACATATGAAAATTGATTAAAGACACTGGCCATTTTTAGCCAGGAGAAAAGAAGATTCAGGGAGGATATGATAACTGTCTTCAAGAATTTGAAGGATTATCACGAGGAGGAGCAGTTAGACTTCTATCTGACCCCAGAGGAAAGAACTCAGAGAAAAGATGGAAATTACAAAGAAGCCAATGTTAGCTTGATGTCAGAAAACAAACAAACAAAAAATCTTCCTAACAATTAGTGCTATCTAAAAGTGGAATGGGCTGCCTCAAGAGTTAAAAGGAGGTCTTCCATGGAGGTCTTCAAGCAAAGATTGGGCAAAACACTTGTTGGGCACCTTATAGTGGGACACATAGCTAGGCCTTGTCAGAGATGGCACTGGAACCCAGATTATCTTGATGCCTAGGTCATCTATGCCATGCTTTCCTTACCACATTTCTGTTAAGGAGGTAGTTTAAGGAGTAATATTCCCATTTTTTCAGATGAGGAAACTGAGGATGAGGTTAAGGACTTAAGAGCACATAACTAGTTAAAAAAAAATAAAAAATAAGAGCCAGGATCTGATTCCATGTTTGTTTATTTTTTCCTGTCTCTATATCCTTAATTAGTGCCAAATCTCCATCTTTTGAGAATAGATTTGATTTTTGGAAACAGTCCAAAGTCATTTAGTTCTATGCTTGATTAGATGAATGATTAAGGTGAGTAATACTATTTCTGTGAGGTTTCTTTTTTTTTATAACTTTGAAATAGATGCTTCTTTATAAAGTAATGAGACAGATATTTATATAGTGCTAGCATGGGTAGTTTGGGCAATTAGGTGGCACAGTGGATAGAATGTCAGCCTGGAGTCAGGAAAACTTAGCTTCTTGAGTTCAAATCTGGCTTCAGATACTTACTAGCTATGTGACCCTGGGCAAGTCATTTAACACTGCCTCAATTTCCTCATCTGTAAAATGAGTTGGAGAAGGAAATGGCAAACTACTCCAGAATCTCTTCCAAGAAAACCCCAAAATGGGGTCATGAAGAGTCAGACACAACTGAAAATGACAACAACAACAGTAGGAGCCAGTAAAGGCACAACCATAGAAAAAACACCATACCTGGAATCAAGAGAGACCTGGGTCAATCCCAGCTCTGACAATTGCTATCCAGCGACTCTGGGCAGGTAACGGCTACCTCTGAGTCTTGGTTTTCCTGATGAAGTTATTTTGAGTAAGGCATTCTGTAAATCTTTGGTGGTAGTGGGTAAATGTGAGCTATTGCTATTACAATATGTAATTTGGGAAAGCACAACAGGAATGATCACATCGGGGACACTACTTTGAAAGAACAATTTGCCACCACAGGATCTTTGGAAAAAAAGAATAATAGTCTCTTGAGGTGACTACTTAGATGATGACAATAATCATTTGCATAAATTCTGAAAATTTTTTTGAGGAGGAGAAGAAAGAGGGGGAAGGAGTCTGGACCCGCGATTTTGTCACTATAGGGAACTCCTAGTGTAGAAACTGCAGTATCAGAAATAATTACTCCTAGCCTTAGAGGATTGCCTGGAGGGCATTAAAAGGTTGTGATTCACCCATATCTGCACAGGCAGTAGGTTGGAGATAGGATGTGAATCTACATCTTTCTGACTGAAGGTTAGTACTTCATCAGTGGCCTCCCAAGTTCTGATAGGTTTCTTTCAAATAATAATTGATCTCATTACTTTATAGTCACATCTCATGTTCCTATGAAAGAAGATGAGGCAATAATGCAGCTGTTGTAGCTGGCTTCTCCTCCCTTCTCTTGCCACTGCCCAGAGGAACAACCAGTCAGTCAGGTTCTTGGATTTTTCCTACCCTTCACCCCCATCGATACTTTTGTGTCTTTCAGCTGCTATGTACAAAGCAACTGGCCCCATTTCAGAAAAATGGAGGAGTCCAGGCAAACGACATTTACAACTTGCTCTAATGACCAAAGTTTTCAGCCAGGCAACTCAAACTGCCAATAGGATGGAAGGGAGCCATCGATAAATCATTGCCTTTTTTTCTGGGTCTCTGCTCCTCCTCATGCTAAATAGGGAAGATTGTGATAGATCTATAGTATAGTCAATGTAAAAAAAAAAAAAAAAAAAAAGACCTTGCTTATCCTCCTCCAGTCCAAGATTTCACCTCCCTCTTCACTCAAGCCCCATCTTTTGATTAGAGGAGGAAAGAATAGACAAGGGCTGGCTGCCAAGAAATGCTAAGAAACACTGGAAAGCCCAAAGTTTTTTTTTGTTTTTTTTTTTATCACTTTGCCTAAGCAGAACCCGGCAAGTTACTCAAGTGATGATGGCTTCCTCAGCTGAACTCCAGAGCACCTAGGGATGGAAACGAGCCAACACTTCTCCTCTCAGAAGAGCTCAGAAAGAGCGAGGCTGACCAAGAAAGAGAATACAGTATAGGCTTTCTAAACTAAAAGGGAATCTCCGTTTCGGCAGCATAACTCAGTTCCCTGGCAATTCCTCTCTGATGAAGTCCAGGATCCTTGGACTACAGAGGTCAACTTTGCTTCTTTTCTACAGTATATGCCAGTGAACCAGTCTTTAGCTTCCTAATGTTTTCCAACCAGATGCCAAACTCTCCTCCTCCATAATATGTTGACCTTTATCTGACTTGCTGAAGTTTCCTCAAATACATTATCTATCTTCTTCCTTTTGGGCAATAGTTACAAAGGCACTTAGACTCAGGAGTCCTGAGCTTCATCAGTCACCAAGTCAATCAACAAGCAGGGTAGCTGTGTGACTTTGAGCAAATAGCTTAACTTCTCTGAGATTTTCTATTTTAACAAATAGTTCTCTGGCCTCACTGTCTCAGAGGTCAATTACAATACCCCTTTGGGGATCTAAGAGTTCTCCTGAGGGTTGGGATGTTCCTTCTCTAATGGGCTCAAGATCCCATTCCAAGAGTGTTGCTCCTCACTGTGAGCCAACAAAAAATAGCACCCCAGTTCCCTTTAACTAATTGACGTCAATTAGAATTTACAAAGGGATATTTATTTTGGGAATATTGAAGAAGTAAGCATGAAAGTACAAATATTTCCCCCTAACACTTCAAGGTCACACTCTCTCTTATAATTCCTTGGTCTCTGGGGAAACAACACAGCCTTAACACAGTTTCTATTTATTGTTGGGTTCACCGAGTTAACAGTCATACATGCTGCATTGATACAAGATGATTGACTCATCCAGTCTAGTCAACAAGCATTTATTAAGCACTTACTCTGTGCCAATCACTGTGCTAATCATCTCAGCTTACCAAAGGGCTAGGCTGGATTTGAAAAGTCATCCCTTGCTCCTCAGGGTATCAGTGCTAGGCTGGTCACAAAAACCCAGCATAAACTTGACTCCTGGACTCCCAAACTTCAGATGGCTCCTAACCTTTCAAAACTCACAAGACGCTAGCCTTCAATCGAAAACAAAACAGAACAAAATATGTTGAGGCAAAGAGCTGAGCTTCTATTCATGGGGCCACATGATAGCCTTAGAGGGAAAAATGCAAAGGTCCCTCTCCTTACAGCACTGTCAAAAAGAAGTAACACCAGATACTAGGAAGAAGCAACACTGGGAGAAGAGGTCACGGTTCTACTTACCCAGTGTCTTTTGAATGTGCCGCCAGTCAATCAAAAGAGTTCCTCTTCAATGTGTGGTTAACAGACTGGAATCAGTTCCATGATGTCTACACATGCTTCAAAATCTCTCCAAGGCATTTCTATTGTACATCATTGCAAGTATTCTAGAAACTTCTTCCATGTGGTAAATTACTGTAAAGTATTGAGATGATGTTTAGTGTAATTGAAAAAGCCTGGATTTAAATTTGAAGACTTTATTTCAAATTCTAACACTGCTATTCACTACCTGTGCAATCTGGACAGGTCACTTTACCTCCTAGAGCCTCAGTTTACTCATCTGGAAAAATAAAGAGATTGGACTAAATGATTCTATGAAATAGAAGACATTATTTGGCTTAATATGGTTTGTATATGGCACACAGTGCTGCATTGATGCCAGATGACTGACTCCTCATCATTGAAAGGTAGCTCTGTGGACAGAGCACTGAGACTGAAGTCAGGAAGACCTGAGTTCAAATCTGGTCTCAGACACTTACTAACTGTGTGACCCTGGGCAAGTCATTTAACGTCTGGTAGCCTTAATTCACCAAAGGAAATGGCAAACCACTCCAGTATCTTTGCCAAGAAAACCCCATGGACAGAATTGACATGCTATGATTCACAAGGTCATGAAGTGTTGGACATGACTGAAACTGCTGAACAACAACATATGGCCTAGCAGATGCCAAAAGCATAGATAGGATCCCTTGTAGGGCTCTGTGAACACTCTCATTCAGTTGGCCTCAATCTCTAAGAAGTACTAATGCCTGTCATTTGCAAGAAACAAATTTCATAGGAATTAGAGCTTTAAGGAAATTTAGAATTCATCTTGTCTCCTCATTTTACAGATAGGGAAATTGAGGTCCAGAGAAAGAAAGGAATATCAAATAAGTAGCAAATAAACCATCACCAAATCCCTCTTTCCACAACCTTCAGCATTTTCAGTGGAATTTGTCCTTTGGTTCTCATTTCTGCAGGACTCCAAGGTGATAATCCTTTCGTCCATGGCATTTACACCCTGTGAAAAACTGCTATTCAAGGAAAGTGATAACAAGCAAGAAATTATGAGTATAAGGAAAGAATGATGTTATTTCTCTCACTCCCTTCCTCCCTTGCTCATGTGATGTAATCACAAGATTTAGTCACAAATCATAAGGTTTTAATATGGCAACAAGGCATTAAACTAACTGTAGAATTACAGCTATACTAGGAAATCCCTTGATGCAGTATGGACCCCATCCTTTGACGTTATTAAATGGAGTGATTTCCTTAGATAAGAAAAATTAGACATGCCTTTGCATGTCTTTAACTAGCTAAATCCTGGAGCAAGGGAAAATTTCTCTTTTCTTCTCTCACCTCAACAGTCAGGATGTCCAGCATCAACCTAGGGAAAACTCCATCCAGCAGTTCAAGTGTTTGTCAGTTTGAAGGATTCAAGGCAGAGCTGAGAGATCATGGATATATACACTCCACATACATATGACTATAAAAAAGTAATCTTTTGATGTCAGAAGCTTCTTCAAAGAATGGGGCACCTGGCATCAGAAGGTTGAACTATGAAAAGGAGCAGACCAAGAGAACCTAGCCAAACAACCCACCCTACAAAGTTAATGCATATAAGGTGGCCAGTATGATGATTGTATGAAAAGAGAATGAATTCCCAGGCCCCAAAGTACCAAAAGTTTGTAGCATTTGGGACACATCTATCATTTATATGCATCTTGCTACTACTAAGGTTGTGCCTACTCTTACCATGGGCACTGCATGTATTTTGGAGAGTGTGTCTTGGGTAACTGAGGAGGATAAATGTTTGGCAACCACTGTTTTTACCATGCTAACTTTGATAAGAGCTAATAATGTCTACTAGCTTATAATTTATGAGAAGTACATTGGTGGAGGCTCATAAGCTATAGTTTTAGTAGAGTGGACCAACAGGATATACCCTAGAATCTGAGGTGCCAGCCACTTTTGGAAGACCCATCCTATAAGTGTGAGTGTAAGTCATAAGGTAGTCCATAGTAGGTACTGCATAGGTAAAGAACGAGTTAGATTTGGAGTCCACAAGTTCTAAGTGTTTTGAAGTTAAGTTTCACCTAAATTTGGCTTCCTGCTCATTGTTTAGGAAACTGAACAATGTAATTTTTAAAATGAAAGGGATGGGACCTCATATAAGCATATACACATATCTTTTTCCCACCTTCAATCCAATTCTGTAAAACAATGTGTTGCCTATTATGTACAAGATACTATGTTGGATTCTACGAATGTAATGAGAAAAATGAAATAACCTCTGGCCTCAAGTAGCTTATATTCTACTATGGGGACTTAACATGCACATATAAATAAATAAAAGTATATATGAGGGAGAGAGAGAGAGAGAGAGAGAGAGAGAGAGAGAGAGAGAGAGAGAGATCAACTAGGGAAATCAGAAATATAATTTTGAAGGTTATGGAACCTGAGCTGTTTGAAGGAGAGTTGTATGAAATTTAGCACCTATATGGACAGTGACCTCCACCTAAATCTCTCAGAAATTTGGTCCCCTAAAGGATGGATATTCTGGGTACTCTGTAGGTCCACATTCCTAAAACTATAGCTCATGACTCCCTACCAATATGCTATTTTTTAGTAGTCAGTCAGGTGATACAATTAGCTCAAAACAAATATATTTACTGAAAAGTCATAGTAAAAGACAAAACATTCCCACCTACTCCCAATAACCTATGACTCACTGTTTTTTAAATACACTTAGTACTAATTGGTATGGATAGTAAACAAAAGAGAGTTCATAAGTACAAAGGTATAACAGAACAGGTATGGCAATGGCATATAGAGGCAACTAGGTAGAACAGTGGATAGGGCACTGGAACTGCGGTCAGAAAGACCTTAGTTCAAATCCTCACTCAGATACTTATTATCTGTGTGACGCTTGGAAAGTCACTCAACCTCTTTCAGCCTCAGTTTCCTTATCTACAAAATAGATATAATAATAACCTACTTCCCAAAGTTGTTGTAGGAATAAAATGAGGTATTTGTAAAGCACTTTGCAAATCTTTAAGCATGTAACAAGTGCTAATTATGATTGTTATTGTTATTATTATTGCTATGTGTGCCAGGAGGAGCCACTTCCACACCTAATAGTGGCTGCTCTTTATTGAGCATTCAATATCTTCTGGGTGAGTCACTTCATCTGACCTTCATTTTATAAAGTCCTTCTTATGGGTTTCTGGGGCTTTTAACTCTTCGCTGGACATGACATCTCTGCTACTTTGCCATAGTCTCCATTGTCTCCAGCTATGGGCTCAATTGAAATCCTGGCCTATGATATTGCTATGTTCTTTCAGAAGGAACAGGAGCCTATAACCTAGGACCAGTAAGAGTTTCATCTCAGATATGAAATGAAAGACTATATGTTGCTATTTTAACATCTCAGGGTGACATGGATTCTTAAGTGCACATGATGCCCTGTGGAAGAAATATATATGCCCAGGTCTCAATCCAGGTCTTGTGTGCATCACTGTCTCTATTTCTTCTCTTAAAGTCTACATATACCTCTTAATTCCAGAAACTGATCCTTTCTTATGCCCTGGGGGTCTCCCATCATTGAGAGAGGAAAAACCTAGCCAAAATGGGAGAGTTCCATTTCATTTTACACTGTGAAGAGTCCTGTATTAATGCGGTTAGAGAACGCTGATAATGCAATCCCAGGACCCTCACTTTCATAAAAATGTTGACAACCTAGAATAATTGTAGTAGAAGGTGATCAGAATGGTGAAGGGCCTCAAATAAATGTCATATCAGTACGTATTTAAAAACACACACATATACATACATATCTACATGCAAATATGTGTATAAGCATATTAAAAACTTCTTTTTTTAGTAAAACTGAAAATATTAAATATTTTTCTATAAAGCCCTTTACAAACACCTGGGAAAAGCTCCTCAGAAAGATGGGTGATCGGTTGAGGACAAAAAGGCCTTTCTTAGGAAAATGGTTTAAGAATAATAATCAAATTTAACTCTCCTCTTGTTGCCTTTTCCACTCCTAAAATAACTGGGTTACTTACCCAGCTAAGGGCAAATTCTCCTTTGTTCTTTCCCTAGAGTGATTAGCTAGGAACCACCAGAGGGAAGTGCCCTCTATTCCACTGAAAAGGAGGCAATAGGGGCAGCTAGGTGGTGAAATGGATAGAGCATTGGCCCTGGAGTCAGGAGGACCTGAGTTCAAATGCGGCCTCAGATGCATAACACTTACTAGCTGTGTGATCCTGGGCAAGTCACTTAACCCCATTGTCTAGCCAAAAAAAGAAAGAAAAGGAAGCAATGTCTACCTCCAATGCAAAAAGGATTCTTGATAAAGGTCCCTGGAAAGAGTTCAATTGATCTCTGGAGGGGAGGAATCCTGAAAGAAATGGAATAATGACTTGTTTACTCAACAATTCTAAAATGTTCATTCAAACTGCATTTTAATATGTTATGATTTTCTTCTTCTTAGATTCCTATGTTACCTAAAATTGTCTTGAAGCAGAATGGGCATGATGGAACTAAACCAGTTTAGTTATCTCTCTCTCTCTCTCCAAGCTAGAGCTATTTAGATATTAGCTTAATGTTAAATTAAACAAAATTGTTTCTGAAAGACTTGAGCCCCAAAACACAGAGTGCAATGAGTCTTAATATTTCTCTTTAACATGTATATTACATATATATATATATATATATTTACATTGTCTGTATTACACATAATTGTATGCATAATATATCCTGAATAAGGAAAAACTTATGGAGGGCATGATAAATGTATTTAAGGGGCTACCATGTGAAAGAAGGAGCAGAGTCCCAGTGTGCTGGAGCCAGCTTATATGGGAGAACCAATTGTTAAATTTTCGATGTGAGCATTTACACCTCAAAAGTAGGCAAAGCTACAAATCAGGGCTTGATTTATTATTTTGTTAATATCTAGAGTTGAAGTGATGGAGAAAATGTTAATAATACAGATTTAGCAAAAGTGTCTTGTGTTTAAGGAGAACTGATTGTTAAACTTTTACCAGCATGCCACTGCAGCAGACTTATCCGACTTAGCTTTGAAAGGACTAATCAATGAAAACCATAGGGAGGTAGATTTCGTTTCAACTCAGGGACATGTGCCGACAGAGCTATCCATACTGCAAGAGGTAGAGATCCTTGCCTGCAGAAGCCCCCTTCACCCAACTCCTATAGCATCTTTTGCCCAGACATTCATATAATGTATGTACATATAATGCTGTACAGGCTCGTGACATCCCTTGTATTCAATTCACAAACTCTTACTAATCACCTACGACTCTGACATTTCTTTTATTATTCAGCTTTTCACATACTTATGAGTTGGTTTTTCAACTAGACTGCAGCTCCTTGAAGTCAGGAACTATGATTTAATCATTTTTGTAACTCCCATAGCTTTTTAAATATCAACTAATCCCAGCTCCTCATTTTACAGATAAGGAAACTGAGGCCCAGAAAAGAGAAAGGAACTTGCCCAGGGTAATACAGCTAGTAAGTAGAAAAGATGGGATTCAAAGGTCCTCGGGGGCAGCTAGGTGGCGCAGTGGATAGAGCACTGGCCCTAAAGTCAGGAGGACCTGAGTTCAAATCTGGCCTCAGACCAAACACTTGACACTTACTAGCTGTGTGACCCTGGGCAAGTCACTTAACCCCAATTGCCTAAAAAAAAAAAAACCAAAGTCAAGTCCTCTAACTCCAGATCCCGTGCTCTTATCATTGCACCACACTGTCCCTATGCTTAACACAGTACTGCCTTGCAGATGGTAGATATTCAAAGAATGCTTGATCATCAGATGTTTAAGAGATGAGTCAAAACTCGTGTTAACCAAGAGAAAAGAGATATATTTTACTCATATCATTTGAGAACTTTTGTTAGCCTGGTTTCAATATACACAATTTAATATGAATTTGAAACCAACTTATCTCGTGGCAGGTAGTGACAGGATGTCACAACTCCACCATTGCAGTGTGGGATATTGAGACTGGCATGAAGCAATTCATTTTAAAGAACATTCATGGTGAAGAGGAATTAACCTGCATGGCCCTAGATACTTCAGGTAGAAGGCTTATCACAGCTGCCAGAAATGGCACTGTCAAAGTATGTGGGAAAGCAAATCAGAAGGGCTCTGGCACAACCAAGTTACACCTTTTGGCTTCATAATTTTCATTTTGCTACCAAAGTACTCTATGAGCCTTAGAGTATCACATCAATACCAGCTGTTATTATTGTTGTTATTATTACCACTACTGGTCCAATGTCAGTAAGACATTGTCAATGTCTTGTCATTGTCAAAGTAAGACACTGTTCAATGTCAGTTTTGAGTTGTTCTCCCTTATAGTATTAGTTGCCTGGGGCATTGAGATGTTAAGTTTCTTAACCATAGTTACACAGCTAGCGTGTGTTAGTAGTTGGAATTGAACTCAGGTCTTTCTCATGCCAACATTCCTCCTCTAGCCACTATACCATGCTACTTTTCTATTCACTGGGAGAAATATTATGGAAGGAGCTCCCAGAACAAATACTGGAATGATCTATCCAGTATTGCCATGAAGGTGGGAGAAAGTTGGTCCTAAAACTTACTCACCTCACTCTTATATAAACAGGTCTAGGATATTCAGAGAGGTCACATCTTGCACAAACTGGAGATGGTAGAAGATGCAGAAGTGACAGGGGTAGTCCCAGTTCGAAAACATGTATTCCTAACGGTGGGATGGAATCGGAAAATCATCGTTTATGACTGCTCAAAACCTGAGGTAAGCTAGCCTAGAGATAAGGGAGGATAGGTGGCATTTGTTACAAACCATGGTCTGTGAGACTAGTCAGACAACAATATGTCTTATTGAATGGGAAGACCTGGATTTTCATAGGCTCATGTATTTACTTTAAGCTCAGAAATAGTGACTAAATACAAAAAAAAAGACAATTGTTACTCTCTAAGGAGTATGAAGATTAATGAAAGTAATAGAGAACATACAAAAATATTTTACAATTGCAATTACAAATTTACAAAAAAATGACAATTACACAGCAGCAATGTATAAATAAGTTCAAACTGATATACCAATGACATATTATGAAATGCTATTTCTTCCTCCATTTTAGACTACTCTAATCCATAGTATTGTCCCCTTTTCTAAACTCCCATAGTATCCCTAGTCTGAACCAGTCATATGATGCATCATATTCTTTATTGCCTTGGTAATATCCCTTGTAATCAACAAATATTTATTAAGTACCTACAACTATGACATACTTATGACTTGGTTCTCTGACTAGTGTGAAACTTCCTAAAGTCAGGAATTATATCTTATTTATTTTTGTATTTTCCCATAGCTTTTCAATTATTTAAACAATTTTATTTTTTCAATTGGCAAATATTTATTTTCTCACCCTCCCACCTGCCATCCCCTACCCTAGGAACAAAAAAACCTTTTGTTACAAAAATGCAGAATTAAGCCCAAACAATTCCTATATGATCATATCCAAAAACGTATCTCTCTTTCTGTATCTTGAGCACACCACCTTTCTGTCAGGTGGGGAGCAGCAGCATCATTGGTCTCCAGGAATCATGCTTGGTCATTTTATTGATCAGAGTTCTCAGGTCTTTCAAAGTTGCTTTCTTTATAATGTTGTTATTGTATGAATTGTTCTCCTGATTCTGTTCACCTCACTCTGCTCAATTCACACAAACCTATAGCTTTGTAAGATAATCCAACCTTCACCCCTTTCACAGACAGGGAATAGCATAAAATTTCTGAGGTTTTGAGAAATGCTTAGTTACACAGTAAACATTTGTTGCGTTCCCACAGAGCACAAAGTCATTTAGAAGATACTCAGGGTATATAGAGAGTAAAGAGTCCTATACTTGCCCTTTGAAGGCAAAACAAATATATAATCAGCATAAAGATGTTGAGAGAAATATAGTAATTTCAAGAGTCAGCTGAGGGGGAGGATGAATAGGTGAGGTGGGAGAAATAAAACACTAGATTACTGAAGGGACATGAAGTTGATAGTTATGCCACTGGTTCCTCTAATTACCAGCAGTTAAAGACAGACTATCTACCCCCAGAGGACACTCAGACATTGTCAAGGTGTTCTATTGAATAAGTTAGGCTATTCACATTGGGGAGTGGGGGTGGGGGTGGTAACCAGCAGTCATGTGAACCCTAAGAACTCTGTCTAGGTCCTGGAATTTGGAAAGAATTTGCCTAACCTAATTTGGGGGGGTGAAACACCCCCACCGTTAGCCCATCTTAGTAGAGTTCTTTGACTCTTCCTAGGCTCTATATGTGCACGCAGATAAGTCTTGGAAAGGAGGACAACTACATAAGGAAGATATCTTAGCTGTGGATTACTGTCCTTCTCTTGACCTTCTTGCTACTGCCAGCTTCGATGGAGAAATTATTGTATGGAATGTGGAAACCCAGCGGCCCCATCACTACATCAGAAAGATGTCCCGTGAAAGGTAAAGATGTTTTCAGAGGCTAAAATTGAATGAGTAATAAAAATAGCTAACATTTACCTAGCACTTTGCTGTTTCCCAAGTGTATTCCATCTAATAATAATAAATAGCTAACATTTATATGGTGCTTTATAAATATTATCTCATTTTATCCTCACAACAACCCTGGGGGATAAGTGTTACTATTATTTCCATTGTATAGATGAGTTAACAGGCAGAGAATTTAAGTGACTTGCCCAAGGTCACAGAGCTAGTTTGTCAATGTCTAAGGCCAGATTGAAATGAATTCGTCCTGACTCCAGATCCAGTATTCTATATTTATGGCATCATCCAGCTGCTGCTCATATTTATTATTTCATTTGAGACACAACAATTCTGTGAGAGAAGTAATAATAGTACTTTAAAGTTTAAAAGCATTTCCCTGGCAACAGCCCTGTGAGAAAGGTGTGTAAGTATTATTCGTCCAGTTTTACACATGAGAAAACTAAAGCTTATAAAGATGAATTGTCCCAGGGTTATATGACTGGTGGGTAAATGACAAAGGTTGTATTCAAACCCACCTCTTGGGGGCAGCTAGGTGGCACAGTGGATAAAACACTGTCCCTGGAGTCAGAAGGACCTGAATACAAATCCAGCCTCAGACACTAGACACTTACTAGCTATGTGACCCTGGGCAAGTCACTTAACTCCATTGCCTCGCCAAAAAGAAACAAACAAAAAACAAAGCCCCCTCTTCTGAGGACAAATCCAAGCTGCTTTGGAAGCTACAAGAGCATAGGATCAGTTATGAATGGCTTTTCTCCAAGTTGCATTATTTGGTGACCAGGTGAAATGGTGGCCGTATTATTGATAGGTCGCTTATCCCATAATTTTTATATAAATCTCAGAAAATATTGTTTTACACTCAAGGCTCATATTAAGTTCTTCCTATAATCTTCATAATAGAGGGAATACCCTGTGAGGTTTTCTCCCCCATAGTTTGTTCTCCTAAGAATTTTGTCAGAGGGAGAGAGATACAGAGAGAGACAGATAGGGAGTCAGAGACAGACAGGGAGAGAGATTATTGAGGTCCCTACTCTCAAGGAGCTTGCCTTCCAGTGAAGGAAAACAATACATAAAGGCAAGATGGAAACTAGTTGGAAGTGGAGCATAACTGTATGAAGTCTAGAAAAAAAAGGGAGACTGTGGAGTTGGGGCATAACCAGTGAGTGAGCTGGAAAAAAAATAAGTAGCTTGGCTAGAATTTCTGATGATACAGACATTCTAGGTGAGGACTCACCAATCATGTTGGGCCCTGTGTAGTGTCATCCTGGGGTTGGAGGCAGGGACCAAGTGGAAGGCAACAGGTAAGAAGGTAGAACAGATAGAAAGGGAAATAAGAGAGAACTACAATTTGTGATTTGTAGGACTTGGCAATGTAGACCAACAAAATGGAAGAGTAGTAATCGTGCTTTTTAAGGAGCTGAGTTAGCATGACATAGCAGCAAAGGCATTAGACTTCAGGTCAGAGCCCCAAGAGGGAATACTGGCTCCAACACTTACTAGCCATGCGATCATGGACGTCACTTAATTTCTCTAAGTCTATTTATTCCTTTATTTACAAAACTGGGACAATAATACTGGCACTACTTACCTCATAGGGTTGTTGTGAAGAAGGAACTTTATAAACTTTAAACCACTACAAAAACATGAGCTATTTATGGTTACTTACCTAGGGCAAATAATTTTTGCCAAGCAAGTAGGTAAGCAAGTAGGTACCTGTGGAATCTTCCTGGAGGAAAGAAGTCTGCATTTTTTTAAAATGAATCATATGACTTCATCAATACTTTTCATTTGCTTGTAGTACTGCTTTGCTGAGCACCATCTAGCTCATGGCATTTTGGGGTCAAACTCTACCATAATAAATCCATTAAATTTTCCCCAGAGATGACAGTGCCATCTGATTAGAAAAGGCAAGTAAAATGCCAGATTTCCAGGTTCTGCTCCCATGATTTTCAATAAGTCTTCCTCCCTTTTCTCATTCCATCTCACTGAAATTTCTTCATATGGTAGGACTCCTATGAGATAAAACTCATAAGTACTCACAGTTTTTCCGATAACAAATGTTTATCCAATGTCATCATTTGGTACTTAAAGTTATTATGATTTAATTCCTGCTCTAGAAGCATGTACGTGGAAGTTGGGGGGGCACAGAAAAAAAAGCATTATCTTTCTTCATTCATTGTTTTCTATTTTTTGTAACTACAAGGGTTGTAATCTGTTATATGTTTATTTGATTTTGGTTTGTTGATAATCCTTAAGTTTATATACTAAACTAATTTGTAAATTAACTAGTGTACATACTAAAATCTCATCTTTTACTAGAACCCTTCCCTGGCCCATCTTAACTCTAGTGCCTTCCCTCTATTAATTATTTTCTATTTATCCTGTAAGTAGTATGAACTGCATAGATTTGTTTACATGTTGTCTCCCCCATTGGATTGTAAGCTCCTTGAGGGCTTGCCTCTTTTTGTATCCCCAGTGCTTAGCACAGTGCTTGGCACATAGTAGTGTTTAATAAATGTTTATTCATTGACTGATATACATACATACATATATGCACATGGATGTGTGCATATATGTACATTTATGTGTGTTTGTGTATAAAATAATTTTTTTTGAGAAGCAGGGTCAAGTTCTCATCCAGGTCCCATGATAGACCTTTCTTCCATTTCATTGTTGGTGGAGAGAAGATGAGATGACTCATCATGCTTCTTTACTTTTATATACTTCATACATAGATATATATATATATAATATTGTATATAACATAATACAATATAACATAATATAATATACAACATATAATATAATATTTGTATATATAGTATTGTATATAATATTATATATATATATATACTTATGTGAATCCTTAGAATGGAGAACATCACCTCACTCCCCCTAGCAACATTTGTTGAAGCCAAACTAAAGTAATTAATGGTGTTACTTTCCTCTAGTCAGCCTTTTCCTGCCTGCTTTCCATTTTTATGGAAGAGGTGCTCAGAATGCCTAAGTACTGAAAGGGTAAGGCGTTCACACCATAACAAACAGAAAAACTGAAATTATCTCATCCTCAGGTGTGACCACAGCAATGAGGCATGATCTGTCTAGTCTTCATTTCACTTGGGAGCTAATAAAATAAGTTCAGGAATAGTTTCATTTGCAAGTCTTAGCTATAAATGTCCAGAAAGCATTCGCCCTTACAAAGGTCACATATGTCCTACAGTTGCATCTGCAATCCACAAAAACTATTTAAATACCATCCCCATTACAAGGAGAAAACCAAAATTATGGAATCTCCATCTTTATTGTTGTTCTAAAAGCATTTGCCCCAAGGGAAGGCAGGAATGTCAGCCAGATGAGGTTGGGAATATGAGTCTGGCCAAGCATAAGGGGGATCTAGTAGAAATCATAGATTTATTTTGGTGAAGAGTCAAAGGTCATTATGGGGGGGGGCAGGAATTAAGTAGCAAATATTCAAGTAAGGAAGTAGAGTCCAGGTTTAGAGGGTCCACGAAAATAGGGAGCTGCAGGTAGGCAACTGGTAGGCAAACTAAATCAAAGTTATTTTTTCCCCATTTTCATTACTCTTTAATGTTTCTAAAACCTTTTTTAAAACTCATTTTATTTTGAATTTATGGGATAAAACAAAGCATTTCAATAACAGTACAGTAAAAAAAGATTATTGCATATGAAACTGCAAATCTACTATGTACAACTTGCTATTCCTTTCAATGCATAACAGAATTATATTATAATTTTTTCCTTTTTTCCTTCTCCCCACTCTAGAGATGGTTACCATTAGATAAAAATAGGTGTGTATGTCTGTACATGTGTGTATATTATATATACATATATGTAAAATCATTCTATATATACTTCTAGTAACTAGTTCTTTCTCTGAATGAAGATAGTTCCTTTCTTCATATGTCCTTTATAGTTAAGTTGGGTATTTATAATAGACAAAATAATTTATTTACTCAAAGTCACTCCTAAAACAATATTACTGTTACTGTATACAATGTTCTCTTGGTAAGGTACCTGGTAGGCAAGTTAAATCTAAGCAAGTTAGTCAAGCTGATCCTTGTTTCAGATTCAAAAATAGAGTCCAAAACCCAAGAAGGTCAACAAAAGCAGAAAGGAAGAAATGGGTCAACAAACAAACAAAACAGGTTTATGATTTCGGATCCTAAGGTAGAAGCTAATTCCTCAGGATCCTGGGTTTTTCATTCTTATTTTATGTGGACAGCACAGAGGCTCCCTTATCTCACTTACCTGCTCAAGAATCTTGAGTGACTTTTGATTGCCTCTAAGATAGAATATTATTTAATAAATAAAATTTATCCTTAGCTTCATATGAATACACACATTTAAAGCCCTTTTCAATCTACTTCCAGCCTATCTTTTCAGATACTTAATATCACTCACTTTCAGTCATTCTTCATTCCAGCCAAGCTGACCTCCTTGCTCTTCCCCAATTTGATATTCCATTGTTAGCTTCTGTGCTTCTATATGATTCATCATGTACCTTTTGGAGTCATGATTCCTCATCTGTAAAATGGGAATGATAACACCTACAGCACAGGGTTCTTATGAGGATAAAATTAGGCAACACATGTAAAGCACTTTGTAGACTTTACAATGCTATATGAATCTAGTTATCATCATCATCATCATCGTCATCATCATCATCATCATCATCATTATCATTGCATCAATCCTACCTCTTAATTCTTTCATAGTTATTTCCTTTAAGTGTTGTAGTCATTTGGTAAATTTTTCTCCTGGTTCTGCTCACTTCATTCTGCATAAGTTCATGCAAGTCTTCTCAGATGTTCTATGAAGCTGACCCTTTTGTACATTCACATACCATAATTTGTTCACCCATTCCCTTTGCTGAAACAAAAAAAAAAACTGCTACAAATATTTTTGTACATATGGCTCTCTCTCTCTCTCTCTCTC